>NC_049990.1:12154075-12168210 GCF_000003815.2 Branchiostoma floridae | reverse complement strand
CCCGGTCCGCTAGCTGTTACACCTTGAAGAGAAGATGGAGATAGTCTTGACAGAGGTAAGGAAATGAATCATAAAAGAAACAGCTTGCTATTATTCAATTGTAAAATGCCTATGTTAGTAATGTTATGTTTAGAGTACATGTAATTGTGTAATTCAAACAGAAACTGTTGCTCATGTATCTAACAGCACATAGGGTCTAGTAAGTTGTATATTATGTGATTGCCCATGAATCTAAATTTTGAACGCATTAATTGAGCTGTGAGAACCCAGTGAGAAGTCATCCTGTAGGCTAATTTCTTTTGCTTAGTTAATGATAGAATTACTTGTAATAATTGGCATGTAACATTACAGTAGACTGTATATGGCATTAAGGACTTATTCCAGACCCTATTATGCTAACTATTAGGGTAAAGGTAAAGCAGTCATCCTCAACTGAGGTGAAGAATGTTGCATTTTACCTCCATAAAAATTGGAGGACCTGGTATAGTTTTTACTCTGCATGCATGGATCACGACTTTGTGTGTGTGTGTGTGCATGTCTGGCAGAATCTCTCTCTGGATGGATTGCAATGATATTCAATACAATGTATATGGAGTCAGTATTATGAAATATCAGCAACCCATGAGACATGGCTATAAAGGGTGGATTTATATAATTAGTTCGGGTTTCTATAAATGTTGTGGCAGTACTTTTTTTCTACTTTCTGTTCATAACATAAGGTCACAGATGACTTAGAAAGTGAGATGACTGGTCATTTGACAAAGACTGCAGTAGGACAGTTCAATGGGTTTCCTCTATGCATATTGTATGTTGTAACTGTACTAAACTTTATTTAAATTTTACAGACTGAAATACTGGAAAAGGCTTTGCTCTATCAGGCAGAGCATGCTGTAGCCAGTGAAGAAAGACGCAAAAAGGTAGGGGAACATGTACTAGACTAAGTATAGTCAAGTCTATATAGAATTGGATAGAATTGTGCTGTCTCATGATCATGAGCTTTATAAAGGTAAATAAAACAAAGCATTGTAACATAAGCTTCCAAAGCAGGCTTCCTTGCTGGCATTTTTTGTGTTGCCTTCTGATTGTGTGTTTTCTAAATTTGCTATAGTATTTCAGCCACTTGGTTTCTATACAATCAAAACACAGCATAATAAGAAAAGAAAATAGGCCAGCAAGGGGGCCATTGTGCCATACCATGGTATGACTGCCAAAGGAAAACACAAAATGCTACTTACCGTACATACAAAAGTGCAATTATTATTGTCTGTGACATTCCAGAGTAGAGATTTAGAAGCTGAATTTACATTTTGTATAATCCATGTAGCCTAGTGATTAGTCACAATCTCTGGCTTTTGGGAGCTAATTGGGCCTCCTCTACAAGCCTGACAAGTGAAATGGCTTAACCTAAGAAGCCTGATTTAGTGCTTTTCTTTGCTTCTAACAGCATAAGAGAGCCGACGATGCAGTAAAGCTGCTGAGAAAAAATATAACGGATTCAGATACTCACCACGAAGAGGTGAGCACCCTTTGCATGAACATTGCTTGAAAATCAATTCTTTTGTGTGGTATGTGCTGTGACTTACTTTACTTAACAGCATCACTGTTTTTTCTGTAGTGACTTTCAGAGCCAAACTCTTCTCAATAATAACTGGCAGTTTAAATCATTGAATCTTGACTCTGCTGTGGAATGTCACAGAAGTCAGTTTGCATGATTCCAGCTTTCTTATCAACCATAAGAAGTGCTGTGCATTCTTGAACTAAATTGATTAATCTATTTGTTAAATTTTGTTGCATTACTTAAGTGTGTGAAAAGTAGCAATCAGTTATATTAGTTGAGTGCTCTGACTAGCACAACTATAGAATAATGGAAACTGTTTCGTCCAATATGAACAACAAACCAAAAAACACCATTTATTAGAAATCAAAACCATTTGACAAGTAACTTGGCAAGTAAACTAGGATTGGACAAGTACATATTTGAGAGCTGATGAAGCACTAATGATTTGGCTATGATTCACATGTATGTGCATGTCATTTTTTCAAGCTTCTTCAGGCCTTGGAGAGAAAGGAGCAGGAGATGAGGAGAAAGGAGGAAGAGATGAAAATGAGGCAGGAGGAGGAGATGAGGAGAATGCAGGAGTACCTGGAGGGGGTAAGTGATATGTTCATTACATTGCTGTACTTTTCTAGTTTCCAATGTTATTGTTGCGGACTCATTTTGTCATTGTTAGAACTAAATGTTCATACTATATTATCATAATAGCTTTACAAAGATAACTTCAGACGATCTCCATGTAGATGTCATGGGATGATCAATACGTTTACGGCCTCAACATTTGGTGCATAATCATAAAATATAAAGCCTTTATGGACATCTACCAAATTTGAAATCATTGTCGTCTGTGACTCATTACTTTCCAGTCTACGTCAATGTCCTTTGTGTATATGTGTATTACAGATATTGATCAATACTAACATTAGTGTAAGGAGTGAGAAACACCCCCGTTTAGAGTAGGTCAGTCTGGTGACCCTGAGAGGTCAAGCTTTGCACACGTCACGACAAGCAATATACACACCAGAGTTCTGCCAACTTCTGAGTCCAGTCTCTTCAATTCGTATGAGTGTTTATTCCCAGTAAGTCATCTCTTACATTAGTCACCACTACAGGTACATGTGTCTAGAAGTGTCTATCTCTTTGTGATATACTACAGTATCGTTAAGTGTTCACTCAAATTCCTCTTCTGTACATGTGAAGTGTGCTGACATCTGTTTTGTCTTGTAGATGATTCGGGAGAGAGATGCTGCATTGCAGAATGCTCTGGATCAACGTGATGTGAGTTAATAATGAGATAACGTTTAGGAAACGGTGTCCCATTTTGGGCCCACTACTTTTCCTCGTCTTCATAAATGATTTGGTAGATAGCTTATAATTAGTTACAGATGTTTACAGATGACATCTCACTTACAGAGATTGTTAGAGGCCCTAACCTCTGAGTCAGCTAAAAGGCTAAATCATGACTGGTCAGGCCGGTTGCCTCTAACTTAAATGGGTTTTCCTTTTACATACAAGCCTTATGCAGATGATAATGTGTAAAATTTGATGAATACACCTTTAAAGGACCAGTATAGAGCCATTTGATATATACTTGGTAGGCCTGTAAATGTTTTTTTTTGTCTGCCACAGTGTTATTGAATATCCTCTTTTCTTTTTCTTTCAGGCCGTCAACATGATGAATGAGAGTTTGATGGGCCACATTGACCGCACGACCTCTCTGCTGCTCAGGGGCAAAAGGACCTAGTCTCTATGCCACTCTTCCCCAGGGATGAATGAATGTAAAAACTTTGTCTCAGGTTGCACACTAGAGTTAAAATCTTTAAAGCTGTCTTCCACTCATCAGGTTAAAAACAGCACTAGCATATCAGTGTGCCAAAAACCCCTTGCACATGCATCACTTTGCTATAGCACTATTTAGGGGTTGGTACCGGTACGGAAAATTTAGGTACAGGTTCAGGTACAGAGGATCAGATCCAGGTCCGGCCCTGAACCTGGACCTGATCATGATTGTCGGTGAAAATTAAAAACGGGTGATACAATGGTCTATTTTCTACAAAGGAATCTGTTTGGAAGAGTTTTTGACTCCCATTGGCATATCAAAATCCTATCTTATATCCTAATGAAAGCTCATCTGTGTTCAAACTTGGTAAATTCCATTATAAGTGAACAGTTTAAACTTTGTTCCAACACAAAGAAAGAAACTCACCATAAATTTTCGGCCGAATACTCCGACCTTCATCAGATGAATGATTTGCTGCACTAATCCGGAAGTCGTCGGATGACGTCAGGTAGCAGCGAATCATAAATGGTATATTAATCATAAATCCTATCTTCATAGTAAACAATGTGGAAATCGATATAAACTACTCTAATTCACTGCTATTTTCTTGGATAATTGTTCCAAAAGTTGTGAATGCCTCCTGATATAGTGTGTCTATTTTCTAATCAGTCCAAGATCCTGTCCACAAATTTTTTTGGTCCGTTTTTTTTTTGACTGGTCCAAGAAGAAAAAAAAGGTTTTGTACTGGTACTATATACTGGCACTCAGACCCCTATAGTTCTGTTTGTTTCACTAATTCTTAAGCCCATTAGATTCATATTCATCAATGGACAGCCTGAGACAGACTTTTCCAGTTCGAACTATCACTCCTCTTGCCAGATCATGCAAGAAGCCGTTTTTACTGTACATTCATCCCTGAGAGGTGTTTGAGATACTGGGTATTTCCCATACAATTCTTTGCAAGTTGTTTCTTTTGGGGGGTAGTGATGAACAGTTTTTTAAACTTATCATTCCAGCTGTATGTATTTGCAGTGGCTTAGAACATATACTTGTTGTTTCTTGGAATGACCCAGAGTTCAGTGCAGTATTTTTTTTTTAAGCTAACTGCCTTGTAATGATAGTCATGGTAATACCCCTGACACATTGTTCACAAGCTTTGGTTGTACATGTACCTCTTGATTGCTAGAAGGTCACCCGATTTTAAGACAGAGGGTCGCCCATATTTTTCACCTAAAAGACGTCCCTGTCACATTGACCGAGGCTTGGGTGACCACCTAACTGACCATCCCCCAAGACCACAAGGGGGCCAATTAGCCCATGGCAGCAAGGGTTTGAGAGCACAGGTTGAGTTGTGACTGTAGCTATAAATGAAATGGAAACAAAGCTCTTTGAAAAAAGACCTGCTTAATTAGATGAAGTACTCTAAAACAGAATATTATTAAATGTTCTAATGGGTGATACTACCAACAATGCGGTCACAACTTAAGTCTATCTCATGTTTCAATGTTTCAGCCTAGCATTACTTGTATTTCAGCTAGGTAGATAAAGTTACAGCCCCATGTAGATATTCTTTTAGAATGTTTTTTTTTTTTTTTTTTTGTTTGAAAGTTTATAACACATTACTTCCAGATGATGTAATTGCTATGATTACTTCTAAAACATACTATGCACGTTGCATTGCTTCACTTGAAGTGTATGTTGGGTGAAGCAATGCAAGTCGTGCATAGTATGTTTTAGAAGTAATCATAGCAATTACATCATCCACTGTGGCTGCACGGAAGACCCTGTCCAGCATCACTTTTCTCATGCTGTCTGCCTCTAGTCCTGTTGCATTGCAGCTTTGTACAAAATTTGTGAAGGTCAAACAAATTAATGCTTTTGTCTAGATTATGGAGAGCACAGCTCATGTACAGAAAAGATATGTGAGAAAGTGTAAAGATTGTATGCAGAGAATGATGTCAACATTTGTTGTCAGCAAATTGATTGCAGCATTTTACATTGGGCAAAAATCAACCAACCTGATGATGTCTCCATGATGTTTTCTGAGGAGATTGATTGTTTATATCGTGAACTGTGTTGTACGTGAGCTGGCCTCATGGAAGGAAATGAGGTGTGGAGTAAGGGAGGAAATTTATTAACTTTCTTGCTTTAAGCTGATATTTAAATATTTCTGTGTACTGAAACTCTACTGGTATCTTTGAAAAATAGATTTTATATACTGTGATAGAAAATCGCATTCCTGTTACAAGGCAGCTATGGTGGAATTTTTAATAGATAAAACATGGGGAATTGATAAGATCTCAATGTAAGAGACTATTTTTGTATGTATGCTTGCCTTAAAAAGGAATGTATTGATTGGTATTTTTACCAAATAGTGGTCTTTGGTGCTTTTATTGTAGGTGGATCTTACAAGTCTTTGTGTGGATAAGGAACCTGTTTGTTGACTGATGACTGACCAACTTCTATCTTAAACTGTAATATATATATGTACCTTTCTATTTCTTAAAATTGTAAGCTCTCCAACTGCATATTTTGTCTGTCCCATGACATTTATGGAGCAAAGCTCTATGTCAAGTGTCAAATGAAGGTAGCACCTTTAACCCTCCAAAATGCTGTGTTATGTATTTTGAGAGTTACATTTTGTAAAGGTGTGATATTGTGAAAGTTTTTTGGGGCACTGTACATGTTGATGACCTAGTGAATGGAGTTTCATGTGTTAAGGGAGACAGAATGATAGAACATTTTGTTTATCCTGAGCAGAAGAATTATGTCCAGCGATGAAAGAACAAGCACTGGAGAGAGCCAAGATAGTTACTCTTATCCCTTGAAGTCTATTTTGAGTTCCAAATGTACTTGGTGTTTGATTTGTGGATCACTTAGAAAAAAGTGAAATGTATTCTGTGTTCTGAAGATGCAGATGCCTGATATGTCAAACTTTGAGGATTGATTTGAAGTTCATGAACAGGTGTTGGTTTTCTTTGGAATAAACGTTTGGTGTGTGGAATGGATTTGTAATGCTTATTTGGGCAAAAGATGCATCTAGTCAGGCAAGTGTACTCAGTTTTTTCAAGAAGTTGGATATACATAGTTCACTGAAGGGATCATATATATATGTATATAAAAAGAGACACATAATTTAGACAACAAACCCAACCTGACATTGCCGTTGTTACATTGTATTCAGCTTAATCATTTTGGTTCTTGAAATATGAGGACCTAAGGTAACGTCCTCCCTGCTGTGGATATATCCTTAAACTTTGTCTATGCAGAATGTGAACAAGTGACAACATGAAAGAAATGATCAGTCTTTGTACACTTCATAGCAGGTCAGGGAAAGCCCCAGCCTGCCAGTGCTACATAGTAATTTGAGTAGGGATGGATTACAGTGGCTATCATAATCAGTATACTCCTCTTATATGGGTCAAACTGTCATGAAGGATGCCTAATCAATTATCCTTGCATTCTAAGTGCATGATCTCCATCCTAATTGACAATATGCAATATTATAAAGAAGTACTATTAGACACAAAAATTCAAACCCACTCTGTCAGATTTTCACACACAACAAACTAATTTATTATTTGAATCTACATGATAATATAGTATACAGCTGCAAAGTTCAAAGCATTAAAAAAACTACAAAATGACTATAGCATCAAACCAAGGACCTTGCACTTTGCCAAATGTGCAACTTCTGCCAATACCTAACTCAGCTCACTTTTGTGCATACTTTTTAGGATACTTTACAAACTACACATTCAAATAATCATGACGTAGGAATCTGTACCATCATATTAAGAACAATGTTAAATCAGCCCCAAATGAGGTGTGTCGAAAGTGGAAATCCATAAAATGTGCATTTGACACCATAAAATATGCACTATATACAATATATATGGAAATCCATAAAATGTGCACTATATACAATATATATGGAAATCCATAAAATGTGCACTATATACAATATACATGTATATGGAAATCCATAAAATGTGCACTTATATACAATATATATGGAAATCCATAAAATGTGCGCACTATATACAATATATATGCCTTATGGTAGATAGCAATGTAAAAGAGTACTACACATGTAGCATCTTCTGACGTCAGAAAGATGCCAGTTCCACAAAGTGTCATTTTACTGAGGATGTTTATATCTTGAAGTCAAGATTTGACACCCGTCCCATAATGGAATATGCCTCCCTGATTTGGAGTTGCGATGGCACAACAGCTCTAAAGCTGCCGCGGACAGACTTCAGAGGAAAGCTCTGCGCCAACTTAAGATTAGGGACCCAAAGAATGTCGGCATCTTCCATTTGGAACACACGAGGAAAGTAGCCAGTCTCAGCATCTTCGAATTTCCAGACTGACACATTGCAACACACTTCTTATAAGTTATGTATCACGGAAATGTCCTTCCTGCTCAACCCCATCGATACTATGCCAGCCCTGTCGTACATTCTCAAGACAGGACTGTACAGCAGCCTTTTACTCTGGATAGTTGTGCATGTGACCATCTGGCACTAACTAGACAGTGGTGTAAGAGACACAGTAACATCATAAGTATGTTCACAAAGGTATTGCATACTGTAGGATCTTCGTTCCAACCACTTGAAAGTTCATGAACATTTGTCATTGACAGCAATTATGGGCGAGATACCACATTCTTCTTGCCGTACAGTTCTTCTGGTGCCGATGTGGCCACAACAGCTTTCCACTTTCTTCTACTAGCCGAGGCGCATTTCTTGCTTTCTAGCTCCTTCCCAGGTGTGCTCTAAATCTTCAAAGTCCCACGTGATAGTTTGGTAGTTTTCAATCTGCCACTACTGCTGCTTACAATAACCACATATTCGCAATTTTGACGTTTATCCACGTACTGTCCTCTCCCCTGAAGTGGAAGATGAAGTAACTGATACATGAAATGAAACTTTTTTTTTCTAGTAGGAGTAGTGGGTCTTTCCTGATATGGATTCGGAGTGGATCAAAATAATCCGGTCTAGATAGGGAAGGGGAAGTTCCAGAGCTGAGCCTTTCTAACAGTTGCTTCTCCTAGTCATGCTAGTAGGTCCATTGTATTAGATGTATACGTAGTATCACTTGCATGCGCATTATGAGCTGAGCTTGTCTGAAGAAATTATTCAGGTGACCAAGGAGGTTAATCAATGTTGATTTTAACCTCCTTGATGTGACTAATAAAGGAAAAGTCCAACTATTCAAGTAACCAGTAACCTTGAAATGGCCTTCGGGTGATGGTGACAGTTGAAGACTGAAACGGTCCTGACAGAAGTTGACGTGAGTTACACATTGTATGGGGCGCAAACCAGCGTATCACAGCCTGTCATATTTTGAGTCTTGTCAATGTCCCTTATTAACAATCGTTTTATAAGAATCACAGCTGGGAATTGCCCATTTTTGCTATGTTGGATATTTCAGCACTCTAGTCATCAGTAGGAATATGGTTCTTACTTCTAGAATCGGTCCTCAGTGGCAAGTGTGGAATTGAAAACCATTGGATTTCAATAAGTGTTCTGTTCTTTCTATCCAAAATTAATTACAATTACCATTGATCGGATAAAGATCTGTTAAAAATTGACACAACACTGCCTTCACAAGACAGGTAATTTTTTTATAATCTGTTCAACTTGATTAGTAGCTCAATCATGTACATATACTTCACGAAGACAAATTTTTGCCTATTCTACGTCCTCAACAGTATTGCTAGATGCAGATATATCTGTGATTTTAAAAGTAGTATTCCAGAATCACGACAACTGAATGAACACAGTCTTTTCACTATGCAGTCACATTTCAGTGTAATTCAGATAGCATGAATAACGCAATTATATAATGCCAGCTTATCAGGAATAAGTGGATTTTTCATTAGTATCAGCCGGTTTGAATCTGTGGAAAAAGTTACAGATTGCTTTGTGTTGGCCTTGTTAAATTTCAAATCGATCCTAAGATTTTTGAACCCATTGCAGCTTTCTTTCCAACTGCAGTTGCTTGAATTGTAGACTCTATTATAGCTTTCTTTGAAACCAGAATAATGATATTTTAGACATGGCTTTGGATGGGCCTTGGTTTTGTTTTCTTGTATACATAGGTAGAACAGGTTGCCATTCGCTGGTTCTTTTAGGATTGCAATCTGTGTTTCAGAATTTGTGGATAGGATATACATGTAACTAAAACGGTTATATGGTATTTTCTGACAGTTTGAATGATACAACAGGGTGATGAGAATTTGGCCCCACCATTGCATATGCATATTATCATGTATATCATGGATTTAGACACAAATACCCCAACGATTGTTTTTATAAAGAACGACATTGTGTTGATGATACCAAATCTTTATTTTCCTGTTTGCATGCATGTAATGCAGGTATGGTTTTCAGTGGCGTGGGAATTTTTGGAAGCTGGGGCTTTACGGCGCTGTATCTCAAGAATGGATGGTGCGAGCACGATGGTTTTTTTTATAAGCTTCTTTGCTTTTGAAATATGTCTAAATCGACTGCCTTTCGGCCAGTCTGACTGACTTTATTTTGATACTTTGGTTATTTTTGCTCTGTACCTCTCTGTACCTCTCAATACCTCTTGATTTCTAGTTAATCGAGAGGTATTGAGAAAAGGCTACACTTTTGTATACTGACACAAAACTACAATTTTCCAGAAATTTCCAGTCTGATCATTGTTTCAGTTGATGATAGTCATCAACCACGGATCAGTCATCTTGCTGGCAACAAAAGAAACCTGAAGAAAATTATAGTTGCCTGTGTTTCAGTTCTCTAAGAAGAGGTTTTGATCAGGGAGCTAGTAGTGGCTAAGTTTTCGACGCCCCTCTCCCTCCAGACGGAGAGAGGCGTTAAAAAGTTTGGTCACTACGTCTACGGCAGATTATGATGGTGATCGGATATTAATAAATGGCCCTCTATGTGAGAGCCGATATCATTCAGGCTTTATAATTCATTTTTACTATCCTCGTTCTTTCTGGATATGCAATGGAGCTAGCATACAACCCATCCGTGAAAGCAGAGCAGAGGTAGATTTGAACAGGTGTAACCAAGGAGGTTTTATATAATCTTACATAAACCTCCTTGGTGTAACATCCGATCCACGGATGGACTTTGGCTTATTAAGGACGGACACATATATTCGTGCGGAAATTAGTGCAATGGAAAGTGAATTAAAATGTCAATCTGAGTGTGTACCTGTTTTTGTGGTACAGTCAGTTTCGAAATTTGTAGTCTGATTCCAGAATTTGTGAAAAGACGCCCAGATGTCGGACTTTTCATCAGGTTTTTTAACGTTGTGCAAATTAGTCTAAAATAATTTGTGATGCTAAAATGGAAAAAAAAATACTTCCAGACATTGCATTTTTACCAGATGGAGGACCGGATGATTCCGGTGATATTCGGCGAAGTTTTCCTGGTCGGTTGTGCCGTCTGTCCTTCGTCATTAAGATTTCATCCAGTCAATCTGAAATAAAGAGAGAAAGATCCTCCGGGCGAGCTGCCCATCGGGAGTTACTGGACCCCTCCCCGGGTCCAATCATCTGGTAATCATTCGGCACAAGGAGCTGTTCCATGCCGAAATTTGGGAGTTTTGTGTTCAATCAACCAAACATGGTGTAACATGTTTCCATGCTCCTGTATCAGATATTTCATACATACATCAGATATTTCATACATTTCATATGAAGGTTAGACATAGGTAACAAATAAGATACACAAAATAACAGATAGTCTTTGGAAATGACCAGACGATTTCAGGTAGCTTCCAGTATTTTTCGACTTTGTTGCTTTGTTTATTTGATACAACCTTATACTGCAAATGTTCTGGGTTTGTTTTGAGTTGTAATATGCATGATGAATTGAGAAGTAGTATTTTGATTACGGGATGGGAATAGGCTCTTCCCGACACACTCCGACTAATTTCCATCCCTACGGGATAAGATGAAATGAAGAGTGGATATAGGACAGGGTCGTCCCCCAGGCTCTTCCTGACACTCCATACTAATTTCCAGCCTACCGGATGAGATAAGATGAAGAGACAGTGTGGCTAATGTTTTATTGATGCTCGGTCCTCGGATGTTAGTAAAGCACAGACATCAACGCACCCTATTGTGCACATACATAAAATTTCGTCACTAGTGTGGCCAAACTTTGACAAATGTTGGTAAACTATGCAAATGTTGGTAAACTAGCGAAATATATCGATAAACGTGTGATACCTATTATCTCACAAATCAAACATCTACGTAATTTACTCTATTATACATATACACGATAATGTTTGCGTTCTATACTCAAACTATGTATACTTAATGATTTTTTCAGCTCTATTCAATAAACTCTGGACAAGGTTGTGTAACAATAACAAACGATCGCTTGAATGTGTGAGGAGCTTTCAGCAAATCCTGACGGGATCCCCTATGCCAAATAATGTGTCATGGTCAAGAACTCCCGTACTGAGAACTTCCGAACGTGTAGTACGTGAAACATCAACCCTCTCTTTTGCATGTTTTGGTTCCCCTCTCATGGACATATCCAATAAATACAGGGCAGTGTTTTTTCTTGTGGGTCAAAATGTTTATTCTGCGTTTTGACGCTCTTCCCCTGGTATCTCCCAAGGCCAGTAGGTGTTAGGTAGTGAGACCAGGGGAATGGACGCACGCCGAGGTGTGTTACTGGTTCCCTCCCATGGGCTCTCCCCTGGCCAGCAGGTGTTAGGTAGTGTGAAAGTCTCTTCACAACCTGTAGTTTCGGGCCCCTCTCGTGAGATCTGTCTGAGCCAATTAACGTAAGGAGGGTTGGGCAAGGACCTTCGCCTTATTCCATTTGATAAGACCCTTGCAGGGTACATATCATCAGGGATTCCATATGTGGTAGCAGCATTGTACCTGGATACCCCATTTACATCGTACAGAACACGAGGTCTATTAGCACAAGGCTGGTTGCTGTGCAATGTTGCAATACAGTAGGTCTTTTGACAATCCTTCGTTTTAGTGATTCTAGGGAGTGAGAGTTCTACAGCTAAGCCACTGTTGTCCTGGTAGGTCTTCTGACTATCGTTCGTCTTAGTGATTCTAGGGAGTGAGAGTTCTACAGCTAAGCCACTGTTGTCCTGGTAGGTCTTCTGACTATCGTTCGTCTTAGTGACAACAGGGAGTGAAGGCTCTGCAGCTGCAGCGTAGAAGCGGCAGGTGTCATCATCGGGACTGTCTGAGTCAGAATCAGAGGCCTCAAGAGAATGATGGAGAGAAGGCAATAACCTGTGAGATACTGCAGCATTGTGGCTGCCGCGGGGCGAATGTTTTATAGTAGGAAGTGTGTTATACTTGTTATAACCTATAGACTTTGCCACAGTAGGTATGTCTGTGTCTAGGGGTGTGAGTGGAAGGGCAGGCAGAGGGCGCTGGGCAGCAGCTATGTTATCTGGGATCTCACAGTACGAGTGTTGGAAAGCAGACGGATCGTTACGGATCTCCCAGTACGGGGGTGGGAAGGCAGGCAGAGGCCGCTGAGCAGCAGCTACATGGTCTGGAATGTCAGAATACGTGGGCTGGCCATGGATGTTGACTTGGACAGAAGTAGGAAATGCTCTACAAGATGCAAGTGACCATACATGAGCATCACTGGTTGGGTTGTTGGCCTGTAAGTTATCATTTCTCCTTTTTAGTCGGCACATCTTCAATAGAAGCCATACAATGATTGCCAAGATCACAATTCCCACCACAGAGGCTATAACCGGGATAAGAAGTGAATCTGGTGCCGGTGTACTTTGTTTAATGTTCGTAAGAGGAGTGCTTGTCTGCATTGTAGTCCTATGGGTAGTTTCGGCTATTGTTTTGGGGCGAACACTTGTTCTGTCAGTGTCTACGCTTCTGTCTAATACGGGACATGTTTTGCTGATCTTCGCTGGGACTGAGGAAATGTTGGAGATCAATGGGGACCGGCCGTATTTCTTAGAGAGTAGAATGCAAGTTATATCCTTTGCATTGCTAGTGTCTTCGTATGGGTGGAAGATTTCTTGGGTGTCTGTGAAGATGTCTGTCTCTGTGTCGTGTGTTTTGATAAACGTTATAGCAACGGATGTGACGGCTGAATCGCCTACACCCATGGAAACTAGTTGCATGCTTTCACCATTTCCCAAGGTTACTGTTACCCCCAGGTTGTATTCCCACACCTGTCTGCACGCGTCTGGGTAGTCAATGGTGTGTTCTGGGTCGTCATCGGTGGCAATGACAACAAAGGGTTGACTGACCATATCAATCACTCTGTCAGATCTATATACATCATCCAACCGTCTGTTAAAGAAAATGTCATCCAGAGGCATGGTGCTGACGGTAGGGGAGCTCCTCATTGCTGGCATAAATTCCCACACAAGGGCCACCTCATCGCTGCCACTTTCTTTTATGAGACAGAAACCGAAGTTTGGAACCTCAAAATATATGACATACTCATCGACGAGGATAAGATTGGCATTGATGACCACAACTTTCCATCTCATCTTATGTGGCATGTCGCCACGTACAGTCATCAACCTGTCACCACCAGCACTGAAGGACATGATGGACCCCACGTCCCAATCCAAGCAATACAGATCGTTTCTCTCCAGGAGTATCTCAGCAGCAAACACCATATCTTTGAAAAGGTTTGGAGAAATATTCTGAATGTTATTTCCCGACAGATGAAGGCGGTTCACAATTTGATCAAACCAGGCTGGGTCTACGCTCTGCAACTGGTTGTTGTCAAGGATTAAGTCATTAAGGCTACCCATGTGCTCGAAGCACCCTTC
>NC_049990.1:12146360-12149416 GCF_000003815.2 Branchiostoma floridae | reverse complement strand
AGCAGGATGATCCCTACACTTCCCTTAATAAGAGCCATCGTAGATATCCTTTCAGGTGTTGAGAAGAAACTTAACAGATTTCTATAAAACGGTGGCCACTAATCTGTCGAATGAAGGTTGTCTTTCAGTCCGTGAAACGAAGTCCGTACTTTGTAGAGTACAGCTTGCTCCCGACTCTGGGATATTAACCGTAGCTTTTTGAGAGGCGACTGCCCAACCTCTATCTATATACTTTTGGCCCATCCGGATATGTAGACACATTGTGCTATTTTATGGACAGAAACACACAAACTATGTTGTTGATTAAGGGATGTTAATCCCCGCGGGTTTCGGACATGTCTTCTTCCTGACAATATGACTGATAATTTCCGTATCAGCAGGAAAAGATGATGAAACATCGGACATCGTCTGCTTTGAAAAAAAAAGATGATTCTAATCTCTTTTCTCTTGAATGAACTAGTATATTGGATGAGTTACAGTGTTTCTTTTTTTTAAGCGGCAAATAAATAGTCGGAGTACCATCCTCCGAAGTGACCGCTGTCTCAACAATAGCAAGCGAAAGTATTGAGCCAGCGGTCACTACGGTGGATGGTACTCTGGCTAGCAAATAAAGAGGAATCTTTACAAGCACTGCCCACGCAGACCTCACAACAGTCTGCTTGTTCATTTAATTCAGTGTTGCTTACATTTTAGTGTATGTACACCATAATTGTCCTGTATTATGTCAGGATTTACCGTACATGAATTAAGTCTTAACAGGAAGCGAAGGTTACACGAATGCAGTTACTTTATGGATTACATCAACTGAGGGCGAATTGCCCATCGGGAATCACTGGACCATTCCCCAGGTCCCATCATCTGTCAGTCATTCGGTACAAGAAACCGTAACTGCAAATGAAATTTGGAAGTTTTGTGTCCAATCAGCCAGACATTCTAAGACATGTTCCCATTCTTCTGTGTCATGAACATCCAGGTAGTTAGATACACAAGATAAAAATAAATGAAACAATTGGACAGGTTTAAGAAACAGTCAGATGTTTCATTTACCATCTACTACCTTTATTCAGTGACATTTTTCCTTTGTGTATTTTACAAATCTTTATACTACAAGTATTTTGACCATGTTTTGTGTTTTGCATGATGAACAGAGAAGTATTCTTTCTATTACAGGATGTGAATAGGGCGGTTCCCCCAGGCTCTTCCTGACACTCCGACTAATTTCCATCCTACCGGATAAGATGAAATGAAGAGTGGATATAGGACAGGGCGGTTCCCCCAGGCACTTCCTGACACACTACGACTAATTTCCATCCCGACCGGATAAGATGAAATGAAGAGACTGTGTGGCTAATGTTTTATTGATGCTCGGACCGCGGATGTTAGTAAAGCACAGACATCAACGCACCCTATTGTGCACATACATAAAATTTGGTCACTGTGGCCAAACTTTGACAAATGTTGGTAAACTATGCAAATGTTGGTAAACTAGCGAAATATATCGATAAACGTGTAATGCCTATTATCTCACAAATCAAACATCTACGTAACTTACTCTATTATATATATATATATATATACACGATAATGTTTGCGTTCTATACTCAAACTATGTATACTTAATGATTTTTTCAGCTCTATTCAATAAACTCTGGACAAGGTTGTGTAACAATAACAAACGATCGCTTGAATGTGTGAGGAGCTTTCAGCAAATCCTGACGGGATCCCCTATGCCAAATAACGTGTCATGGTCAAGAACTCCCTTACTGAGAACTTCCGAACGTGTCTTACGTGAAACATCAACCCTCTCTTTTGCATGTTTTAGTTCCCCTCTCATGGACATATCCAATAAATACAAGGCAGTGTTTTTTCTTGTGGGTCAAAATGCTTATTCTGCGTATTGAGGCTCTTCCCCTTTGATCGCCCAAGGCCAGTAGGTGTTAGGTAGTGAGACCAGGGGAATGGACGCACGCCGAGGTGTGTTACTGGTTCCCTCCCATGGGCTTTCCCCTGACCAGCAGGTGTTAGGTAGTGTGAAAGTCTCTTCACAACCTGTGGTTTCGGGCCCCTCTCGTGAGATCTGTCTGAGCCAATTAACGTAAGGAGGGTTGGGCAAGGACCTTCGCCTTATTCCACTTAAGACCCTTGCAGGGTACATATCATCAGGGATTCCATATGTGGTAGCAGCATTGTACCTGGATACCCCATTTACACCGTACAGAACACGAGGCCTATTAGCACAAGGCTGGTTGCTGTGCAATGTTGCAATACAGTAGGTCTTTCGACAATCCTTCGTCTTAGTGATTCTAGGGAGTGAGAGTTCTACAGCTAAGCCACTGTTGTCCTGGTAGGTCTTCTGACTATCGTTCGTCTTAGTGACAACAGGAAGTGAAGGCTCTGCAGCTGCAGCGTAGAAGCGGCAGGTGTCATCATCGGGACTGTCTGAGTCAGAATCAGAGGCCTCAAGAGAATGATGGAGAGAAGGCAATGACCTGTGAGATACTGCAGCATCGTGGCTGCCGCGGGGCGAATGTTTTATAGTAGGAAGTGTGTTATACTTGTTATAACCTATAGACTTTGCCACAGTAGGTATGTCTGTGTCTAGGGGTGTGAGTGGAAGGGCAGGCAGAGGGCGCTGGGCAGCAGCTATGTTATCTGGGATCTCACTGTACGAGTGTTGGAAAGCAGACGGATCGTTACGGATCTCCCAGTACGGGGGTGGGAAGGCAGGCAGAGGCCGCTGAGCAGCAGCTACATGGTCTGGAATGTCAGAATACGTGGGCTGGCCATGGATGTTGACTTGAACAGAAGTAGGTAATGCTCTACATGATGCAAGTGACCATACATGAGCATCACTGGTTGGGTTGTTGGCCTGTAAGTTATCATTTCTCCTTTTTAGTTGGCACATCTTCAACAGAAGCGCTACAATGATTGCCAAGATCACAATTCCCACAGAGGCTATAACCGGGATAAGAAGTGAATCTGGTGCCGGTGTACTTTGTTTGATGTTCGTAAGAGGAGTGCTTGTCTGCATTGTAGTCCTATCCCACATCGGCGTG
>NC_049990.1:12140803-12146260 GCF_000003815.2 Branchiostoma floridae | reverse complement strand
GGGGACTAACACTTGTTCTGTCTGTGTCTACGCTTCTGTCTAATACGGGACATGTTTTGCTGATCTTCGCTGGGACTGAGGAAATGTTGGAGATCAATGGGGACCGGCCGTATTTCTTAGAGAGTAGAATGCAAGTTATATCCTTTGCATTGCTAGTGTCTTCGTATGGGTGGAAGATTTCTTCGGTATCTGTGAAGATGTCTGTCTCTATGTCGTGTGTTTTGATAAACGTTATAGCAACGGATGTGACGGCTGAATCGCCTACACCCATGGAAACTAGTTGCATGCTTTCACCATTTCCCAAGGTTACTGTTACCCCCAGGTTGTATTCCCACACCTGCCTGCACGCGTCTGAGTAGTCAATGGTCTGTTCTGGGTCGTCATCGGTGGCAATGACATCAAAGGGTTTTCTGACCATATCAATCACTCTGTCAGAACTATATGCATCATCCATGCGTCTGTTAAAGCAAATATCATCTAGAGGCATGGTGCTGACGGTAGGTGAGCTCCTCATTGCTGACCCAAATTCCCACATAAGAACTACATCATCTCTGACTTCATTTTCTTTTATGAGACAGAAACTGAAGTTCGGAACCGTAATATACACAGAATACACATTGATGAAGATGTCATTTTCGATGACAAGTTCCCATTTCATCTTATGTGGCATTTCGTTACGTACAGCCATCAACCTATCGCCACCAACACTGAAGGACATGATGGACCCTACGTCCCAATCCAAACAATACAGACCGTTTCTCTCCAGGACTATCTCAGCAGCAAACCTCATATTTTTGAAAATGTTTGGAGAAATATTCTGAATGTTATTTCCCGACAGATAAATTTGGTTCACAATTTGACCAAACCAGGCTGGATCTACGTTCTGCAACTGGTTGTTGTCAAGGTTAATAACCGTAATAACCGTGTGCACGAAGAACCCTTCGTCAATCTGTTCTATTTTGTTATTGGACAAAGAAAGAAGAGCGAGTGTGTCTAAGCCAAAGAACCAAGACTCTTTCACATACGTCAACTCGTTGAAATCCAGGGCTAAAGTTTTGAGATGCGAAAATCCATGCCAAATGTTTTCTTCCATGTGTGTGATTTCGTCATGAGTCAGGACCAGAGTTGTCACGGCAGAATAGTTTAGGGCTGGTAGCTTCTGTCGTGACAGAACACCGAATGTGTAGCCACTCATTGCAAAAGCAGGGTGCATATCAAGCGAGCAGGACTCTGGTGAGACAAAAGTGTCAAAATTTCCCCCCTGGGCTTTGCATTGGGTACATGCACCTTTCCCTTCCCGAGAACTTCTCACCGTTTCAGGCACACAATCGAACCAGTCAACTTTCTCACATCCAGGAAAACAGAAGCTATCTAAAGCTTTGCCGGCAGTCATGAGGGTCAGAACAAATAGCATGATTATCCATACATTTCTCTTTATAAGAGCCATTCTAATGCTTCTCTGAACTCTTGATAGAGAGAAAAAACGTGACAGATTTCTATAAGACTGTGGCACTAACCTGTCAAATGAAATCTTGTCCTGCAGTCCGTCAAACTGAATCCGTCTTAAAGTTTGTAGACAAGATATAGTTAGCTCTGCTCCGAAATAGTAACTGTAGCTGTTTGAGTGGCGACTTTCGAACCTCTATCTAAATACCTGTGGTCCATCCGGATATGTAGACACATTGTGCTCTTTTATGGACAGAAGGACACAAACTATGTTGTTGATTAAGGGATGTTAATCCCCCGGGGGTTTCGGACATGTCATCCTCTTGACAGCATGACTGATAATTTCCGTATCAACAGGAAAAGATTATGAAACACCGGGCGTGGTCTACTTTGATGGAAAAAAAAAAAGAATCCCAGTCTCTTTTATATCTTAAATGAACTAGTGTATTGGATCAGATACCGTTTCTTTTTATTACGTGACAAATAAATAGCCTGATTACCATCCTCCCGTAGTGACCGCTGGCTTAATAATAGCAAGCGAAAGTATTGAGCCAGCGGTCACTACGGTGGATGGTACTTAGGCTAGCAAATAAAGAGGCGGATCGTTACAA
Organism: Branchiostoma floridae; assembly: GCF_000003815.2. Lineage (NCBI taxonomy): Eukaryota > Metazoa > Chordata > Leptocardii > Amphioxiformes > Branchiostomatidae > Branchiostoma > Branchiostoma floridae. The sequence goes on along the minus strand of NC_049990.1, from coordinate 12,144,203 downwards.
ACACTGCCCACGCAGACCTGACAACAGTGTGCTTGCACATTTAAAGCAGCGTTGCGTAATACATTTCAGTGTATGAACACCACAATTGTCATGTATTGTGTCACGAAAACAGATATTGTATGGACTACATTAACTGCGGGCGAATTGCCTATCGGGAGTTACTGGACTCCACCCCAGGTACGTCATCATCTGTTAGTCATTCGGTACATACAAGAAACTAATTGAAATTTGGGAGTGTTGTGTCTAATCAATCAGACATACTGAAATATGTTACCATCCTTCTGTGTCATGTATTTCATATATACATCGATGAAGTTCAGATATATCCAGGTAGTTAGATACTCAAGATAACAGTAACTCAAAGAACTGGATATGATTTTTGAAACGGCTAGACGTTTCATTTACCATCCACTAACTTTACGATTTCTTCATTGAATTTTTTCTTTTGTGTATTTTACAAACTTTCATACTGAAAATATTTTGGCCATGTTTTGTGTTGTGATATGCATGATGAAAAGAAAAGTTTTCTTTCTATTACAGGATGTGAATAGGGCGGTTCCCTCAGGCTCTTCCCGACACACTCCGACTAATTTCCATCCCGACCGGATAAGATGAAATGAAGAGACAGTGTAGCTAATGTTTTATTGATGCTCGGACCTCAGGCGTTTTTAGACACATATATCACAGCGTCAACTCACCGTATTATGCACGTACATGTAACTGGTCATTTTGGCTAAATATGAGTAACCATGCAACTCATAGATCGATATAACGCTGAGAGTGTGATTTTCATTTTCTCACTCCATTCTTTGCTCGTGTATCGAAGCAACGTCCATCCACACATTGGCGTAACTTAATTTGAGGGCGATTGATAAAAGTTTTCGTATTCAAAATATGTAGTGTACATTTAGCTCTATTTAATAGTTCTACCTTGTAAACTACAAACGATCGCCTGAATGTGCAAGGAGCTTTCAGCAAATCCTTATGAGATTCCAAAATGATGATACATGGTTCAGAACTCATCTACTGGCAACTTCCGTTGCTTGTAATACGTGCTATGTAGGAAAATGGACTGGGACCCTCTCCTTGGCATGTCTTGGTTCAGGCTATCCCAATGGGCTACCAATAACGAATATGGACCTGGTGTTTTGTGTATGTTTTAAGGCTCCTACCACGGGGATCACCCAAGGCCAGTAGGTGTTAGGTAGTGTGGAGAGGGGAAGGGACGCACGCCGAGGTGTGTTATGGCTCCCCTCCCATGGGAGTACAGAGCTCGCTCCCGACTCTGGAATATTATCTGTAGCTTTTTCAGAGGCGACTGTCCAACCTGTATCTAAATACCTGAGGCACATCCGGATATGTAGACACATTGTGCTATTTTATGGACAGTTAAGCACACAGCCTATGTTGTTGATTAAGGGATGTTAAGCCCTCGGGGCTTCGGCCATAATTTCCGTGGCAAGAGAACGGATGAAGAAACGCCGGACGTGGTCTGCTTTGGTAGAGAAAAAAGAGGATTGCAGTCTCTCTCTCTTCTCTTGAATCAACCAGTACCTTGTTCCATCTTTTTATCAAGTTGCAAATAAAGATTGTTACAAATGCTGCCCACGAAGATCTAACAACTGTCTTTTGTTCATTCTTTAATGTTGCCTACATTTCAGTATGTGAACCTATAATTGTCCTGTGATATGTCAGTCTTTGCCGTACGTGAATTAACAGTGTGCATGCTGTCTACACGAATATAGCAGATACGGATTACATTAAATGCTGTGAAACATATATTTTATCATTAACATAATGGAGACATAGCTAACGTTGATATTATATTAGGCCAAGTTGATTTGATTATATGGATGACATCCATGCGCATAAAATCCGCCCACCCCAATACAAAATACAACCACACTCTAAATCGTACAGAGCAGCTTCAAAATAAGCAAACATGTGTGCAGTGGATTGCAAATTAATATCTGGAAACGTAAACAGTCATAGAACATGACAAGGTCAGAGAAGATGTGTAAGAACAAAAATAGAGAATCTATGAATCTATTGTTTGGTACACTAACGTTACATTCTGTGTGCTCAGTCATTTGTTAAACATTATAATGAAGGCAACTCTTTTTGTCAAACATTCTTTATTCGCACGCTCGCATGAGTTTCTGGATTCCCAGAGGATGTCATCCATATAACTAAGTTATTATAACGTTAATCAAATCAACATGGCCTTATCGACATCTAATTATGCGTTATATTTAAAAAAAAATCAAACATTTATTAAGATTTTTATCTTAATTGGCATGGGTACATGTGGAATCTTGACTGTTCAATGTCTGTATATCTCATTGCTTTATGATAACCATGTTCTCCAGCTGATAATGATATTATGAGCAAGGGTAGCTACTACTGGTTGCCCCCAACTACTGCAGTACTAATACAAACCGCTAGTTGGCGCCTTAGGTTGACCCCACAAGAGAGGTCATCATGCATGGTGGTCTTGTGAGGACTTCAGATCAAAAGTTGTCATCATTTTTCGCCGTCTCTGTGTAAATAAGACCGCCCGATGCAGAAGATTTCTGTTGTAGAAAGATTTTTGAAGAATATATTTTCAGTATGAACTGAGTCTGGTTTCACCAGGGAGGTAATAAGTGATTTATAAGTGATTGAAAAACTGGGGCATAGGTGGATAACCGTTCGGTGTTCAGAGGTCAGATGCAGACGATTTTTGCCGGTACCCGGCTAGCTCGGGTAGGGATGACTTCTGACAATGCTGTCCGCCGCATCAGGCTGCTAGCTGGGCTCATCAATACAGGAACAGCGTCGGTGAAGCCGCGCTTTCTCTGCAGCGGTAAGTGTTTAGAAAATGCCGGCACTCTTGCGTAAGTGCAGGCAGGCACGCCCCCCTCCCCCATATGTCTTCTCCAAACTTCGTCACCAAAAAACTTATAAACATGCCAACTTTGAATATGTAACTTTGACACGATTTCGTCGTGATACAGAACGTTTTGTATTTGATAGTTTCGTTTGATAGGCTTAGCCCTGTGTTGGTCATGAACTTAAGCTGAATTTTTCAATTTGAAATTCATTAAGTTTGAAATTTGAAATATGTACACTTCTCACTGACACTTGAGTTGTCTACTATGCAAGTTGTCCAAATGCACCCAAATGTATTCGGTGGATCACTGGAATTGTTGCTGAAGTTTGTTGACAGTCCATTGATTGAGTTCTTGTTAACGAGCTTTCTCATTTCAAAGCCATTGACCACTTCTATGCACCGAACTACGCTTACTACATGGTAGCATCTCTTCCCCCTACTAGTAAGTCAGAAACACCGAGCTTCTGCAAGCTCGACTATAACTTACTGACAATAGGCGAAGCAGGGTTCCGAGGCTCCAGTCGCTAC
>NC_049990.1:12137961-12140703 GCF_000003815.2 Branchiostoma floridae | reverse complement strand
GATAATGGTCGTGTGGGAGGAGCATTTCTTACTTCTGAAGGTGTGTCTTTTATGTGCCTGGGGTATGACTCTCCCCAGACATGGGACCTCCATTTAACGTCCTATCCAAGGGATGGCCCTAGCTAAAGCTACATGTAGGTTTGGTTTGGTAATCATTTTTCACCTGAGTGAGGGGAGGAAAGTCGTAAAAAAATAAGGTGCCTTTCCCAAGGGCACAAGATCGGTGACAAGGAAGGATTTGAACTCGAGACCTCTCGGTCCCAAGGCAAACATGCTGCCACTGCGCCACGCGGTCCGCCGTCAAGTATGAAAGATCTCCATTGGAAATGCGACAGGCTCATTTTGGTACGGTGGTAGGCTGTCGAAAATAAGGGGACTTGGCCGCTGCTACCCTGGGAAGCCAGACAGGACGGGTAGCTAGCGAGATTTGTTCGCGAGTTTTGTTCGGGGACGCAAGGCAGCCTGCCTGCCGACCTCACATTAGCTGCCCGACCCCGGATGGCTCCCAGGGTAGGCTGCTGCCTGCTTTTACGTTGTCTGCCAATACTTCAGATATGAGAAAATGATGTGAATATGTTGAGAATTGGTCACCAATGTCAATCTGATTGGAGATCTGAAAATTGAAAAATTTCTACTTTCAGTTGCAAAGTTCTTCAGTACATTTGTACAGTACTTGCATATTCATGAATGTTAAAATTTTTTATATGTTTTTCTTTTTTCTCCAGATGCAAGAGTGAGTATAGGAGATGTCAGTATTCCTCTCAAGCAGCCCAGAAACCCAGAGTTGGTGCCTGTCAAATATGGTAAGTTCAGAACAACAATAAGCGAGTTCATTGTTCCAACTGCACATGTGCAGTGTGATGCATTGTGGAGAATATGCCAATGTTGATGGTCCCAAAAACACGTCTGTGTATGTATAGGAACGATTTAGACCAGATGTGTTCACAAGTTAGGGACCTACTCTTTTGACCCTGTGCATGTGCAGTTGAAAGCACCCGATTATTACTGGTAGTCATATATGTACTGGAACATTTCTTCTATATCTGACACCCATGTGATTGATATGTAACCAAAAATGTAATGTCATCCAGCTTATTGTATTTGTGTATTTTCTAATTCCTATGTACAGCAAACGGTACCTTACCACAGTCAACAATGAGGCATTTGAGATGGATCATGCAAAAGGTATGGCAGTTTTGATTTTCTACATCAATAAACTAAATATGCCACATTTTTGTGCTCAAAGAATGCAGAATCTATTGTGCCAACCTGATTTCTTAGTAATCAGGTCAGAGTGCATCATACCTAGTATAAGAATGTTGTAAAATATGCAAATCAATATCTACACATGTTGTTAAATTATTACTACCGTACACCTTTTCAATAATGTGGTGCTGTAAAATTAGACTTTTATCTAAATACTTTATTGTCTTGGCTGATAATATTGTTTTTAATGATAAACTGGCATGTCATTGATATGATATTGTACCCTACATGCACATGTATGATATAATATATCCTTCCTTTTACTTTATAAAACTTCTAAACTCATGTCACATCTTTTCCTTCCCAGGATGCTCTTGGACAGGATGTGTTTCTGATTGGTCCCCCAGGTCCACTGAGAAGGGCGTTGGCCATGCAGTATTTGGTAACAAATATTTACATTATGTATTTACATACAATTACATTTTATGCCTCTTTTGAATTGATCATTTGGTAGTGGGAGTGACTTTCAAGGCTCAGAATAGTTTTGGGTATAAAGAGTGTTTAACTGTGTATATATACACAGTATCTGATATATACGTATACTTTTGTGGACCCAAAATTTTCTGCACACCTAATATTTGGCTGTGGGTTCACCAATGCACTTAGATGTAGATTTTGTGTAGGGTAATGTACAAAAAGGGACTAAATAAAGGAAAAAATGTCTCCTCAGTTGTTGAATGCATTGTATTAGAACCTAGGATTTCAGGAAAGGTATAGCATTTTCTTGCCAGTACAACAACAAAAAGTTGATGTTTGAAAGACGCAGCTGTACCAAGAAAGCTCCTAATTCTTTTCTTGTTCCTTTACTCTTAGGAAATCACTAAGAGGGAGGCAGAATACCTGGCACTGTCCAGAGACAGTACAGAAACAGACCTGAAACAGAGGAGGGAAATTCGCTCAGGAAGCGCCTTCTATATCGACCAGGTACATGTATAGTAGTCTTGTAATGTTGCATGTTCACGTCTTTATAATTCCAATTGATAATGTTTGAAATGGCACAAAACGCTATTGTCTGTCTTCAGAAATAAAGGAAACTTAAATCATGTAGCAACTTGATGTCTATACCATAGTTTCTCGGATTCAATCATTTCATCTTTCCAGTTTGAAAAGATATTGAACTGTTCTTGGCATATATCAACCCTGAAATACTTAATCTTTGACTTGGTAACGGTTGAAGAAAGTCTTTGTCTGTTACAAGTTACACGTATACATTAAGTTAATGAAATTGAATATTGAATAGAAATATCTTTACACATTAAGTTGTTTGTGCACAGTATAAAAGGAGAATAGAAGTCTATCACAGAAAACCTGTCATTGTTTGTTTTTTTATGTTGGACACCTTCATCAATTTGACCCGAGAAATGAGAATGTTATGGCCACTATTTGTCAAATAATTCCATGTCCTTGCATAATTTCAAAGATTCTATGAAAAATTATGTTCTTGACGTACAAAGTAAAGCTCTTATCAACCATTGG
>NC_049990.1:12121127-12137861 GCF_000003815.2 Branchiostoma floridae | reverse complement strand
ATCTACGGAGGATACAAGAATGAGAGATCATGGGTTTAATTCCTGGTGCTCTTGTTTTTCTTGCTATTCTATATTTCGTTTTCACAAACAGGCCGGCCAGGCCCCTGTTTTGCATTGTGACATACATTGTAACCATTAGAAAAATTGAATGTTTCATTGGGAAAGACACTATGTACAACTTTCCTCACCCCACCCAGGTGGAAAAATGGGTACCTAACTTTGGTTGGGGTGGTAAAAGGCAGTGGAAGGAGAGGGATGCGCCATGCCTTCAAATACTCAGCCCTAAACACAGCAGATAACAACCTATTGCCTCTACAGCCTCAAAAAAGTCTATGAGACTACTATACCCTTTGTCTTTTTAAGATAACAAAATGTTAGATTAAGAGAAAAAAGTTCTGCCATCAACTATTTCTTCATTTTGACTGGAAAAATAATGGATTCAATGCTTATAACTTATATACCAATGATCTGCAATAAGTGCATAATCTATATTGTACAGTTCTGTGATTTCAAGGTACAATAATGTCAAAATAATTTAAATCCTTTCTTTTAGGATCACACGAAAGAGGAGTTGGATGCGTGGAAGCTTGTCAGAGTGGACGAACGTTTTCGCGTGATCGCCTTAGGTCTTCCCGTTCCACGCTACAAGGGGAACCCTCTCGACCCACCGCTACGATCACGTTTTCAAGCCAGGGATGTCAACCCCATTCCCTTCAAGGTACTGTAAATTTCTTTATTTTAGCATAGATCCAATTTTGCAGTGGAAATGGAAAGATGGCTTTTGTTTTACATTGTATTCTAAGTTTGCAGTGTAAAACAAAAACATTTATTTTTCTGGTGTCATGACTTTGGGCAGGAGGGACGCAGCAAAAAAAAGCACTTCAAATATTTCAAGAATTACAGTAACTGTAACGAATTACTGTAACAAGTCAATTGTCCATTGTGTTTTTTTAAATTACATTTATCATTGTGTATTGTGACAAGAGGGCTCATGCCTATAACTTAAAGTATAAAAACATGTAAATAAACAAAGTTTGTGAAAAGTAAGAATTGTTGAGTAAATGGAAAATATGTAGCCTTCTAAATGTATACTTTTGAGAGATCCTACATCTTTGAACTGATCAAAGGTTTGTTTCTCTTCGCATTCAGGACCACCTGGATCTTCTAACAGAGGCAGCACCAAACATATCTTCTGACAAGTATGGCTCTTTCTGTACCAATTCAATCTCTAGAATTGATTTTACCTTTTAGCATATTTCACTCCCAATCTCAGGTATGGGAGTGAAATATATTGTTCTTGGTTGTGTTTTTTCTTCTCACTGCCATTTGTTAAATTTCAACTCTGTCATTATGTGACCACCAAATCACCAGACATAGGTGTAGCTTTCTCACTAGAAATGGGGGAGGGTTACTTGAAAGAGTCCATTTAGCATGGGGGTATTTATGGAAGAGTTCATTGTTGCACGGGGAATCAAATGTGTTAAATTTCTGTTTTGAAGTGGATTGATGTAGGGATAGTCTACTTGTAGATTCTGAATTTACTTTGGGATGGTCCATATGTCTGCAAAGGTTGGTATAGAACAGTCCATTTCTGCATGGGGAGGGAGAAGGAGTGAAATATTTACCATAATCTAGTTAATTTGCTTTTCATATGTGAATGTCTTTGGCAGTCATTTGTATTAGATTCTGTATGAATGTATAAAGCTGTTTGGTATAACCGTCCTTCAGCGTAACACATCAGCTGATACTCATGATACTCTTTGCTTCATTGTGTATCTCATTATTCAAATTGTACATGTCAATCTGTTTCTCCCAGAACCTCCCTGATGTTGTCCTTTGCTACAACCATGATATCACAAGAGTCGTCATCTCTGGGGCTCCCTGACTTCCCTACAGATAACCTTGTTAGTGCTGCTAAAATCCTGGTAAGTTCTACTATAGACTTAGCAAACAATGCATTCAAAATGTTCGTATCATAAGACTTAGCAAAATTAATTGAAATTCAAATAACTCTAGGTTCTCTGTGGGTCTTGCAAAAGGGGAATAAAAAATCTTATTAGATGTATGACTGTTCATGTAATGGATTGCCTTTGGTATCTCTATTTTGATGATTATGATAACTGATTGCTAGTACTGTAAAGTGTGATTTTGTACTTAAATAGATCGCTAAATTTGCAAGATTTTTTGGGATATACATTGACTTTTTTTGTCTTCCCAGAGTGCCCTTCCAGAAGCCTCAGCTCAGAGATTGTTACACAGACTTTATCCATACGATGTCATTCTGGGTAAAGAAGGTAGAACAGCCGTGGAAGATACATTAAAGGTACTTACTCCCCTTCAATGGTATATCTAAATAAGCCTTTTAGTGTACTGAAGGAACCTCAGAAAAAATTGGCTACTAATTCTTTATTCAGTTGTAGAGTTAAGGAAGAAGGTAAAGTTAGAAAACTAAGTATAGTTTCTAGGTCCGCTGTTACAGTTGTGTGTAATAGTTAATGACTGTATTAAGTTAACTATAACTCTAATATGGATAAATTTTTTCCTACAATGACGGTCAACAATAGCTTAATTTTTCACAATTATGAGTGCTTTCAATTTTGCAATGGTGAGTATTCATGATATTTGTAACAAACATTATTAACATGATGTAACATGTGGAGTTTAACTTCCATTTATTTGCCTTTCTATATGAATCGTATATAATTGCACATTTTTTGTTGTCAGAAATTCGAACTGTTTGAAAAAGATGCTGAGAGACTATCACAGAAAGTAGTTGGAGTGGACAGACTACCGGACAAGTCTGGCGCTGTGGTAGAGATGGAAATCAACGGGAAACAGTATCAACTTCAAGTGAGTATTCAACATCCAATCATACCTTACAATGTTTCTGACTGTCAATCACAATCAACTGCTCAACCAATGATTTTATGCCAATTTGCTGTTCCACCAATGAGAGAGTGGCTGCATGTTTGTCAAATATTTGCATTTTGTTTTTGATTTGCATAAAAGTTTTTGAAGAGGACATGTCTGTGGGATCTGTCTATTTATAATTTATTCAATAGTTATAAAATCTCATGTATTGTTTTGCTTTTAGTTCTTTTAGAGTTTGTAAAATGCATAAATTTTTAGAAACAATATTATGTTGCAGCCACTGCAAAAGGCAAAAAGAAAGATAAACTGCTGTTGATATTGTAAAGAAAGTTTTACTGAATATTTATTAGCTTACAGTTACAACTTACAAAGCTGCAAGAGTAAATATTATATGATATGCTGAAATAATAAATGTTATCATATTGATATATGAAAAGTCAATCATGTTTGTTGGTAACTTAAGAAATAACTATATTCTGCTCATACTCACCTAGGTGCCCACAGGAAGTGAAACTGATGTTGGTTTGAGTGCCTCAGACTTCGTAAACACTCCCTACCACCAGAACCTTCTGGCAGATATGGTCCAATCCCACTTTGTCAAAGACTTCTGTGTCATCGGTGCAAAGGTATATTATAGACTCTTTATTTTTTGCTAATAGTTGACAATGAAATTTTCACATTATCACAAAGTTTGTCTTTTAGAAGTCTATGAATACTAGACAGAAAAGGACTGTTTTGAGATAGGTATAATTTATACAAAGCAAAGATGAGAAGTCAAATTTACATACAGTCTCATAATTCCACCAGGTGTCATCATACCGCCACCTCAAAAACCGTTGCTATAGAGGCCTTCTCAAGATTGTCTTCAACACCTAAATATCCAAATTGTATTACGATATTTAACATTCAGTGTTCAAGACAATCATGGGAAGACCTCTTAACTAAAATTTTTAATACAACCATGAAAAATGGAGGTATAGTTTTTCATGTGTCTGTGTGTGTGTCCGCATATTTGTGGTCAGCATAACTTTAGAACCTCTGGATGGATTGTAATGATACTTGGTATGTGGGTAGGTGTTTGGAAGACGAAGGTCAATGTCGATTTTGGGCCCCCTGGTGTGTGACCTTGGTACTGCAGGAGAACTTCGATTTTTTGTATCTTTTGACCTGAACATGCTATGGTCTTGCTTTCTTGGTGGCAGATAGCTTGTGACGTAAGGAAAATTGTATATAGGTTTGGGCCCCCTAGCGGCTTGCTCTGGAACTGCAGGGCCAATTTTGTCAAAATCTTCCAAGGAGCATAACGGAACATAGGAACGACGAATTTCTATGATATTTAGCGTATAGGTATGTTTGGCAGAGATGTACATAATGGAGTGCAAATTATGCAAATTTGGACTTAATTTGCATCTTTAATGAGGAAAATCTTTATTTCCAGTATTTTTCATTATAGGACTGAAATACATGTAACATATGTTTTGAGGTGGCAGTATAATGGCACCCGGTGGAATTACAATAGTCGATGTTACATATCTTCAAGTTGACAGTATTTATGAACAAACAACTTGAAGGTAAATCCACATTTGTAAGGCTTGCTCAGTCTTTTGTATTGTTATGCCAAATTTAAAATATAAGTGTAAACATACAATGTAGAGTTATCCAGGCTTGAAGAAATGTACAATTTTTTTATCAAACCTCTATCTTTCAGGGATGTGGAAAGAGTGTTGTAGTGAGAAGATTTGCAGATATGCTTGGTTATGAAGTGGAACCTATAATGCTGTATCAGGTACTGTATATTTTTACAAGAATTTTCTTACAATGGTTACATGTCTGGACAGATATATTTGATCTGCTCACTCTGGGAAGGGCCCCTACTTGTTTTGATAAGTGTGGTGTGTTCTTTAACATGCTCGAGGTGTAGCACTTCTGAAACACGGGACCTCCATTTAACATCCTCTGAGGGATGGCCATAACCAAAACTATATTGAACTTCTCATTTTCATCTGAGTAAAGTGAGGAAAGTCGTGTAAAGTGCCTTTCCCAAGTGCACAAGATTGGTGGCACATCAGCGGATTCGAAACCAAAACCTCTGGGTTATGAATGATTCAATCAAACACCCCACCACACGACCCCACATGTTTCATGAATTTTTTCCAGGACATGATACTAACGGATTTGAACCCAGAGTCTTTGGTTTATAAGTCAAACATTGCACCACACAACACATAAGTAAAGGTTCAAACAAACAAACTAACATACAAACAAACAAATGTTTGATGAATTTTTCCAGGACATGACAGCTCGTGACTTGTTACAACAGAGGATCACCCTCCCCAACGGTGACACAGCCTGGAGACCCTCACCACTGGTCACAGCAGCACTGGACGGGAGTATAGCACTACTGGACGGTATCCATAGGGTCAACCCTGGCACTCTGGCCATCTTACAGAGGTATGGATGCACAATGGTCTATGATCAAGAGTCAAAACCTATTGCATCAGTTTTAGGCCACCCCAAATTTATTTGTTGCTTCTCGGATTTTTTCAGAAAAAAATTGGACCGACCAAAAAAATGAAAATAAGTTTTTAAAAAGGTCTGGCTTGAAGATGTACACAAAAAAACAACAGCCTGAGGAGTTTAATGGCACGTTTTATACAATAAATGTATTCCTTTGATTTGTTACTAATGTTCTGAATAAAAAAGGCATTGTTTTTAGACTGAAATTATGTGTATGTAGCTCTGAATGGATATATTTACAGGTTTGTGATAGCAAAACCTACCAGTATTTTTTCTCTGGACTTATTTCTATTTTTTTTTTAAATGAAAAAAAAAATGGACTGGCAAATACAAGAAGCAACAAAGAAATTTGGTGTGGCCTAACAATGCAATTTATATTGAGTTAATTCAATGGTATTTTGTTTGGTAAATTCATTAATGATTACAATGGACCTTTACATGTACATGTAAAACTCGAACTAGATAATCTGTAGAAAGTTTAAAGCTTTTAATCAGACACCTATATATGTGTAGAACAGCATCTCCCTGTACTGTATTAAATATAGTACACCTATATCCGAGTAGCTTCTGTACAATCTTACACTTCCTTTATGTGTTGCTTCATACTAGGCTTGTCCATGATCGTGAATTGACACTTCACGATGGCACCAGACTTTTGAGACATGACAGATACGAAGCAGTGAAGACAGAACACCAAATAGCTGATGAGGAAATGGCCAAAAGGTATGTTCAATGATTGTAAAACAGTGAAACCTACAAGATCTCTCATGTAGGAAGTATATACAGTAATCAATGCAATATCTAGTCATCTAGTGTTGTCTCATTTTTGAATGGTCAAATGACAGAAATGGGTGGGTCAATGCTCCCTGAAGAAGGCTAGAAAAATGTTATAACCTTTAATCATATTCAATGTTTATGGGTTTATTGGTATTATTTTATCTATCATTATGGAGACAAATTTTCCATGGATCAGTGCCTATTACTATTGATGATATAAGTACGTATTTTCTTCATTCTTTATTGCAGGCACAGTAAAACATACTATACAAATGTACATGTTTAAGACACACAACATAACAACATAAAAACATTGAACTCTGTACTATGTACAAGTGTCTCCAGAGGTTCTTGAAGCATGTGTTACAGTAGAAAGAATGTGTGACATATATTATAAGTACAGACTGTATGATGGAATTAGAAGAGTAAAAAGCTGATATACAAAGGAATAGCACTGCTAACATCTTAATCATTTTTTTCAGGATGATTTTCCCCATCCATCCTTCGTTCCGTATCGTCGGATTGGCTGAGCCTCCGGTGGTGGGCAGCAGCACGCAGCAGTGGCTGAGCGCTGAGCTGCTGACCATGTTCCTGTACCATCACATGAGACCACTGTCCATGGCTGAGGAGATGGCAGTGGTACAGGGCATGGTAGGTAGTGGTAGTACCAGTACATGTGTATATGTTATATTTTTGTGAGACTTACAATACTACTCTGATATTCCTTTACCCTCACACAGACCATATGCGTGACAAAATTGTGTTTGTACAGAGTGTTGTAAGTCAAAGTGGTACCAGTTCTGTGGGACTTAAGATTTGCAGAGCCTTTTTCCTTTAATAGATTATGAACACACGGCAGCGGGAGAAGGCATGATACATGTACATTGGTCATAGTGATTCCTATACTGAGTTATGATACAACTATTTATGGCTGACAACATGGTATTAAATACTATTTATTAGTAGTCATTGTCGACAAGACAATCTAACTCAGGTGGCCTCAGTGGTCAGCTGGTTTGGTGGTTTCTAAGAACAGTTTTGACTGACAGTAATTCAAAGTGTAAATCTTGTTTTCTTACATTGCTAGGTCCACAATGCCCCCAAGTCTGCAGTAGAACCACTTCTCACACTCACTCATGACCTCAGGGATTCTGGGGACCACACGGTAAGGCAAGAATATCTGTCTACTGTCCAAAATGCTGGACCTAGTACTTGTTTTTAACTGTCGTGTTGCGTTGTAGAATATAACAAATGCACTAGGGTAACACTAACAGTTTAGTGCACAGAAGGATCAACGGTAATTCAGAAACTTATTGTAGAATCATTTCAGGAATACTTACTGTATAATCATATCATGAGAATGTTCTGGTATCCTTTGATATTAAATGTAGTACTTGTAGGAATCATTTGCTGTTATGCGTTTGTAATGTAATTGTAATGTAATTAAAAGGTACAATATTAAATTGTACAAACTTCAGGGTATAGCCTGTGTGCCAGCCATGTACGCTTTTGCTAATTGGACCCAACATCTACCTGGTATTACCCCCAATGTCCTGTGGGAGAGTTTTGTGCCGGGTTGATGCCCCAAATGCACTGTTAGGACTGTGTAATCTGGCATTAATGCAGCAAAACTGACCACTTTGGTAAGGGTATGTCTCAGCCAGGCACCCAGACTTTTTCAGGGAACAAGATCCAATTTAATACTCTTAAAAATGCAACAACTGCTATGTAATATTTCCTTAAACGCTTTACATGCTGTGTGATATTTTGTCCCAGGTACTGTCCCTGTCCTCTTCACTGTCCACACGACAACTCCTGCGCATGTCCCGACGGGCGGCCCAGTTCCCACAGGAGAACCTGAACGAAGCTGTCAACAAGGCCTGTCTATCAAGGTGTGTAGTACTCAGGCCACAGTGTTTGACATTGTGCAGTAGACATGGAATACTATTTGTGGAGCTGTGACACTCAGAACATCACAATAAGTGCATGGTTGGACAAGTCCACTAGTCGGATTGGTCTAAGGCAAGTGCAAATGCCATTCGGGCAAGAGCATGCCCTACTTGGGCAAGTAAGATTGTCATGGCATCAAGCATTGATCAACACAAGAAAATAGAGTCTGATAATACGCCAAAAAGTAGTTCCTGACGAAAACTGGTGGATTCCAGTTGAAAAGTCTGACCGTTTCCAAAACCATATCCACTGTTACTTGTCAATGAGTAACTTCTTTGGCGTATCTTATAACTGGATGTCTGTCCTACATCGACGTAGAGTCAATAATATTAAAGAAATCAATAGCTAGAAGTAAAAAATGTGTCATTGAAATTTCAGGCAAGTGAACATGATTAGTTAGTTCGTGCAAGTCAATTTTTTATGTACTTGCCCGATAGGATAAGTGGATTTTAGAAAACTTGTCCAATACCACAGTGTTATGAAAATACTATGACACATTTTGATCATACCACATTGCAGTTTTCCTATATTCTGCTTGGCGGTATCCCTGTACCACTTCAATGAATACTAACTTATATTACAAGAACGCATTCCTCAACCAAGCAAGTAGGTTTAATCTAATTTTTTCCCCACAGATTTCTGCCAAAGCTAGCTCGATCAGCACTTGAGAAAACTTTGTCTGATGCTGGAATCCAAGCCAGTTCCTCCCAGGAAAAGGACATTGAAAAGATGCTGTCATGTAAGTCTTTAGTTTAAGGACTCATTCTACCTTCTGGGATTTAGGGTTTAAGACAGCTTACTTGAAGAGTGAAAAGAAACTTTGTCTTTTGTGATGTAGCCTTAAGTAATTTATGATATGACTAACTTGAAAGGTTAAGTCTATAAAATAATATTTTCCATGAAGTCTGTTATCCATTATTATCTTCAGGTTTGGAAGTTATTCAAAATTGATCCAAAAGAAATCAACAATCTCAGAGCTACACAATTTTGGCAACACCTATGGGGTGGTTGCCTATTGTACCAGCACCATCTGTTGTAATGTTGCTGTGTTGGTCTTGTTGCTGACTGTTGCTGTTTATTTCAGGTGAAGTTAAGGATGGCCAGGTGAGGATAGGTACCACCACGGCACAGGTGTACGACCCTGAGAACAGAATGAAGGTGCCTGATGTGCTGTTCTATGACAATGCACAGGTAAATACACACCTGAGATACATTTTACATGTACCGTAAATCCATTTACTTTTGTGGTGGTTTTATTTCACAATTAATTGGGTGGAAAAAGAGGCATTTTAGATGAGCAGTTGAAGCAATTAATATGTAATACATTGAAAATGCATATTTTTAAAGTAAAAAGATAACAATGTCTTTAAATTTTAAGATTCACAGTAAGTATGTTTTTCTTTCTTGCTGTCTTGTGGAATGTCACAGCTCACTTATCATATGGCTCTTTTCGAATCAGCACCTTTCCATAATGGAGGACATGCTAAAAGACTTCATGTTGGGGGAACATCTCCTGCTTGTCGGCAATCAGGTAGGTTCTACTGAATATCCCATTATATACAAACAGTGTGAAAGCTACATTTCTGTTCATTCTGAATGGTTGATGAAACAACAAGTATTACAAGCATTGTAACAATGCCTACCTACTGTATCAATGACCTTATCCAGATTAAACAAAAACTAAACTTTAACAATATTTTGCGTATTTTTTATCTGAATCAGATATTGTTTCTCCATTAATCATTTTATAGGGTGTTGGAAAGAACAAAATTGTGGATCGATTCTTGTACCTGTTGAACCGACCAAGAGAGTACTTGCAACTTCACAGGTGAGTTTGTAATTTAGGAAGTGCATCAATCTTTCCATTTGCTAAAGGACAACTTTAAAAAAAAATTTGAACAATGGATCAGGTGAACAGTCATGTAAGTGTTTAAGAAAGGAACAATAACTGCTCCAAGCTAGTCTTTGTTTCATAATTTACCACCCAATAAAAGGAGTTTTGATGCTTGTTTATGACATCATGGTATTTTTTCATTTTAATCTTAGACTAGATACATTTAGAAGGCACAGAGAGACTTCAAGGTCAATGTTGTAGTTTCCCTCGTATTAAAAGTATTGTTATTCACATCAAATTGTGCCCATAAATTCCAATCTCTTGTATTTTCAGAGATACCACAGTGCAGAGCCTCACCCTACAGCCAAATGTCCAAGACGGCGTCATTGTGTATGAAGATTCACCACTGGTATGTTCTACTAAATGATCATAATTATTATCTCATACTTTAAAACATTGATTAAAAATTATAAAAAAATTGCTATTTGGCAATACACATACATTTGTGACATGCTTATGATATTATGACTAGGTCCACTTCATTGTGACATATTGATTGAAATCAGCTAAATTTGCATAATCAGGACCCCTTATGTAGCATTCGATTTGGTAACACTTGCCAGATACCAGAGTTCTTTGAAATGATGGCCTACAGAATACATCATGGCATTTAACCACTTTTCCTTGACCCCCTGTAGGTTCGTGCAGTTAAGCTTGGCCACATACTGGTAATAGACGAGGCTGACAAAGCACCCACCAACGTGACGTGCATACTAAAGGCACTGGTGGAGAGTGGGGAAATGATCCTCGCGGACGGCAGGAAAATTGTCTCAGGTAAGAAGGGAATTAGTAGTAACAGATTGTGTCTAATCATGTGCAACTCCTACTCCTATAATTACAGTTGTTGGCTTGAAGACCTGCAATGTAGTTGTAGTCATAAATTGCTAACAGAAAGGTCACAGATAAAGGATAGTTTTGATTCTATTTATTGGAATAAAAAAGAAAATTTTTTAACTATTCTTTTAATAGGCAAATGGCAGGTGTATATTATGTAGCATATTCTCATAGCTCACTACACGTAACCTAATTTTCTCTGGAGTAACATCTTCTATAATACTGAGTGATATCTTCTTTGAGAATAATTTCTCTTTACACAGTTAGTGTCAGTCGTAAATGGCTGTCTGACAAGGTACTGCACTTGTCTAATAATGACTAATAATGTATTTTAATTGTCCCCAAAATGTAGTCTAATTTCCTAAAAGCACGAGTCAGTCACACACACATTAGTTCCCACTTTTCAAATGTGAGCTGAGGTCAGATCACTAAAAGCACTTAAAATCCATCAGCCCTCCCCAAGTAATCACCCCGACATTTTCCAGACTCCACATTAGGGAATAACACTTCAGAAAAGTGTCAGACAAAAGTCAGTAGGGGTTTAGTGTTACCCCATGGGAGCTACCATCACTTACTTTATCTCCCAAGCTTATCCCAAGGTTGATAGCTCGCCCTCTTACTTAGAGTTCATGTGGGTTGGCCCAGGAATTTTATCAGAAACAAGTTGTCTCACCAGGGGAAGGAAAAATACGCAAGGATGTGTGGGTAGGAAACAATGGCGTCGGCTGTTTCTGTGCTGCGTTGACGATGTTACCATGAGTTGGAACCGTAGCTCCACGAGATGGCCAGGAGGATTGTACGCCACATCACGAGACGGAGAATGGAACGCCAGCAGCTTGGATCCATTGTATAACTCGACTCAACGCGCCAACACGACCGAGCTAGAAGCAGTGACCAAACAGGAGAGTGGGATCATTGCCAACTTCAACATTATCCGCGTAGCCGTCCTGGTCTCGGTTTTCTCGCTTCTGGTGGTTCTGAGTTTGAAAGCGATCCTGCGTATCATCTGGGGCCAGTTGTACTTTGATCATGACGACCAGGAACGACCGCGCGAGCCTGACCGAGAATCCCACGATACCATTGATCTTTAAAGCTGACAGAAGCTCTCAAGTAATCTTAGTGTCTTACAAGTTGGATTGATGCAAGTATAGTGTGTATTAAGTAATGTGCCCAATACTTACTAATCTTTAGAATCTCTTTAAATTTATGATATTAGTGCTGTTTTTCCATTATGTTAGATGTAGCTCCTTACAATCAATTTCTTAAAAGTTTCTAGGATAAGCTGTATTTTGAGCTCTCCAAACTCATAACTTTAGCAACTTAAACAAATTTTTGATGTTCTCTGTATCCCAAGATAAACTGTTCCCCTAAAGCCTACACTGTACATGTTCTACAATCATCTTATACAATGTGTAGTTCACACTTTATTGACATTCCTGACAGTCACTTTGTAAACATTTCCAATCAACAGTGCTTTTTTATCTTTGCTGGCCACCAACAGGCTTTGGGCTCACTGCCAAGTTTTAGACCAAGTGTGCATTAATTGTGACCTGCTATTGAAGTTAACCAGATGTCAGCTGTTTTGTGCAAGAAAGCTGTTTTTACATTTAAGAACTGAACCTGATCTGCTGGATGACACAGAAGTACCTGGTAACTGTTACAACTTGTAGCTGCTAGTCCTTTTAGTATTTTGAATTCATGAATGTCTGACTTTAGAAAGTTAGAAATTTGATGCTGCCTTTCTTGCAGAAAATTTAACAAACATTTTTTATAAATTCTAGTCTGAGGATAGACTCGAGTAAATAGGAAATATCTAATAAGATAAACATTTTTTGCCTGTCAGTGTGGATTATTTCCAGATATATCATACGTCAATGTGACATCCTGAAAAGGACATGCTTAGTATGTTAAATCAGTTGGAATGTACTTTTCAAATATCTCATAATTGTTCCTACTATCATTATCTGTAATGTATTTACGAAATCACAATCTTGTGAAATTGCATTTTTCTGTGCTATTACTTACTGAATTAAGTCTTTTTTTTAAAGAAGGTGTGTATGCTAGGTGAATCTTGATTCTTCAGTTGAATAAGAAAGTTAAACAGGGCTTGTTTGTGAGCAGCTTAAAGCAAATGAACTTTCCTGATGATGTTTCCTCCAAATATTCAAAGTCTTGTTTCCTTCTGTGTGTTTCACAGGAAAGTCAGCCCAGGCCCACCCAGGGAAAGCCAACATCATCGCTATGCACCCAGACTTCCGTATGATTGTTTTAGCCAACCGACCTGGGTTCCCCTTCTTGGGCAATGACTTCTTTGGTGCCATGGGTAAGTTATTCAATGTAAACAAGAATCATATTTTGAGCATATTGTGTATATAAGGGATATGTAAAATTGTATCAACAGCATAAGTTGCCCCTTTTCCCACTTTCATTTCAATGACATGGTCATGTATCACACACTGTCCACATACTGATACACTGTTAGAATATACTGTGGCATGTCCATCAGAAAAACCCTCTGATTTCCTTCCTACCATCCTAGACTGAAGCTGTCTTATTCATAGTATATTACATTTAATACCTTCAACAAGAAGGTAATGTTTTTGCTATAGAGCTATGGTTTTGAATGTATGTGAGCATAACTCGAGAAGCTGTTGATGTATCTTCATGATATTTAATTTAGTAGGTTACAATCAAAAGCAGGCTTTTAGCTAGAATTTTATTAGGGGGGGTCCAAATTTCTTGCTGCTCGGCGAGTGCTGCAGGCGCGAGTATTGTAGAGGGCCTGGGGACATCCTCACTTAGAAAGTTTTGAAATTTATAACTCTCTGAAACACCATTTCCCACATTTTGAGTTGCAATTTTGGGGGAATGAAGCAAATTTACTGTCAGACAGGCCACAAGTGACCTGTAGCATCCCTGGTCAATCAGAATTTCATGCTTGTCAGAGGATGTGCTCCCCAGTGTAAGGGTGTACAATTTGTGCTATTTTTTAACAGGGTGCGTACACCTGCCTGGCTAAAAGCCTGATCAAAAGACTGATTGCAGCTGCATGGTGTCCAGACCACTGCAGTAGCAGAATGCAGTGTACTACTCAGTACTGTACTACTACTACTACTAATAAAAGAATTTCAAAGCAAAATCAAGTTAAAAAATGGGCATCATCTAATATGAATTTGATATTGCCGGTAGGTTCTTTCTATGGCGCTGCAATAGAACGTGCATGTATTTTTTTTTTTTCAGGTGATATCTTCAGCTGCCATGCAGTTGACAACCCCAGCCCAGACTCAGAGATGTCCATGCTGCGTCAGTACGGCCCTAACGTCCCAGAACACATCCTCAAGCGACTTGTTCAGGCGTTCGGCGAGCTACGTGACATGGCGGACCAGGGACTCATCTCTTACCCATACTCCACCAGGGAGGTTGTCAACATTGTCAAACATCTAGAGGTAAGAGCAAATTAAAAACCTGTTTATGATTTTTCTTTATATCTCATAGTTGTTTCAAAGATTTTCTTCAGAACATCCAAAATGATAAGTAGTCAGACTCTTGACATTTTCAATTTGTCATGAACTTATTGATACAAAAAAGGTAGAATAGTTTAAGTTAGAGTTAGATTTATGAAGAAAGAAAGAAAGAGAGAGAGAGAGAGAGAGAGAGAGAGAGAGAGAAAGCACTGAAGTTATTTCCTAGATGTTCTCATTTACTTAAATATGATGATACTTT
Source organism: Branchiostoma floridae (assembly GCF_000003815.2). Lineage (NCBI taxonomy): Eukaryota > Metazoa > Chordata > Leptocardii > Amphioxiformes > Branchiostomatidae > Branchiostoma > Branchiostoma floridae. The sequence continues at coordinate 12,123,295 of NC_049990.1, read as the reverse complement.
TATATTTCAGATGGACAATTACAATATTTTTACCTTCTGAGAAGGCTCACAAAAAGTTGGAGTCAGAGTTGATCTATTACAAATATTACACACATGTACTGCGGTACTGTTACTGTAATATATCGAAAGCTCTCGCTAAAAGTTTTGTATTTCCCTCACCAGCAATTCCCAGATGAAGGCCTGGCCAGTGTTGTGGGAAACGTCTTTGACTTTGACTCCTACAACAAAGAGATGCAGGAAGTACTGGTGTCCACCCTACAGAAACATGGCATCCCTATAGGGGCACGGCCTGACAGTGTCAACCTCGCTAAAGAGTAAGCACCAGTTTTCTTTGTGCAGGTCACATAAGATACATGGACAGTATAACGCTAAACTTTCTTGTAATAACACAATACACGGATCAAATTTTCGACGACCACTGTCACCTTCTACAGTATCAATAGTCTTGCGAGAGTTACAGACAGTCATGATCTTATTACTGTCTGTAACTCTCGCAAGTTTAAGTTATTGGTCATCAGTATTGATACTGAAGAAGGCGAAAGTTGTCGTGTATATAGACTGTTGTGTTGGATATTTGATCTGTGTGTATATATACCATTGTGATGGAAGAAAGTTTAGCATTGTACTATGATTACTACCAACACAGATGAGCTTCCATAATAAGATTACATGGATGTTTAGATCTAGAGAGACACATAGCCCTGCCGACAAAACATAGAAACATATCAAAACATAGAAATGCAACATTAACATTAACATACAAAATGCAATTTTTTATGGATCTGCATGCAGCCACTCTCCCATAGGTTGAACTCCTAATTGCTATGCTATTATTGGTTGAACTGCTAAATTATGATGGACAGCCAGGAATGGTCTATTACTGTCTCTCTCTGAATTCTTTTAGAATTGTTATCAAACTGTAAGCCTATCTATCCTTCAGAGTAATGGTGTAACTGTGAGATCTCTACAAAGTACAATGTACTCATACCTGGTATATTTGATCATATCTGCCTGTATCAGGCATAAGAAATTGATGTAATGTGAATTATGAAATGTTGTGAAGTCAACAATGCTTGTAATATAACAAAACTGATTTTAGATTTTAGAACTCTCTGGTAGAAAAAGGACTTTTAAACATGAGCCAGTGCATTAATTATGTATTGTGATAGACCATGTAGGGCATTATTAAATCTCTCAGTAAAATATGATTTTTCACTCAGGAAGAAGTGTCCCAGGTGTTTGTAACCTCATACTTTACTCAAGTTTGCTTGCATGTGCAAGTCCACTAAATTTCAGAAAAATCAGAACAGTGTAGTCAGTTTTCCTTCAAAGTAAATCATGATGAAGGAGATGTCGATGGATTTTTTTGTCTAAGTAGGTAATAGTACATGTAAAGTAGAAAAGGAAAGAGGCGAGGCTAAACAATTGTTTTTGACCCTTTCTAAACATCAGTTTGAATTTCTACAGTTACTGTTACCATAAGTAACAGTAGTTGGCCTGTAGCTGATACATGTAACATGTGCTTGTCTTCATCAGAATGTACATGACTTATTCCGAGAGGTTTATTGAGGAGATATTGTATTGACTGTAGAGTGAAACTTTGACTTGGTTTCCTAATACGTGAATTTGAACTCTTCAATAAAGAAAAATGCTATTAAAATCTGTGATTCACGAAGTGTTTGTGTCTGCCTGTTCTTGCTTTTCAAAAATGTGTCGATTACTTGTTGAATCATCTTATCATCTCAGAAAAGATACCTTGATGTTAAAGAAATTTCATACCATCAGTTAATTTGAACTTTGAAATTGATATCAGGCAACTGTTGGATATATATCAAGTATCATAAATTGATGATTGTATTTTATCTACATGAAAACCACAGGTTTTGCAAACCAAGTTAAAGTGTTCACAGATTAATTTTGATATGCATGATTACAGCACAGTGTTTGTAAGCTACATGTAGCTTTAGCTAGGCCTTATGTTTTTGTGAGTGTATTTGAATGAGAGCTAGACAAACACAGAACCTGCAAACAGCAAGATCATATCAGTAATTATGGCATTAGTTTTTCCAAAGTCAACTTTCACAGCTTAACACAAACAGAAGAAAATCACATTAGGATATGAATAATATTAAAAAAAAACATAATTATCATAAATTAGCAATTTCTCT
>NC_049990.1:12078111-12121027 GCF_000003815.2 Branchiostoma floridae | reverse complement strand
TATTCCCAAGCTTAATTTCTGTGGAGATTGTGCGATATTTGAACAATCCAACTATAGGTGGAGAAATTCCTATTTGTGCTTGACCATACACACTTTGAGGGTTGACATTGACAAATGCATGAAATGTATTTGTCATAGATTCACCCTACCGGCCCCCAAACTTGTTTCTCAATGGAACATCCAGACTGGAGGCAGCAGTAAGAGGAAACTTCTATGTCCAGTGGAGGAGGAGAGACATCTGAAGATCAGGGTAAGTGTTTGTGACAAACTTAAACAACTATACTGTACATTATGTACATTAATGTTACCCATCTTGCTAGGATGCATGTATAATTGGGAAACATCCCTCTACTAAATGTAGCATTTATGTGAGTAACTGCAATTTTAGGACAATATTATTTTAAAGAAGTTGATAAACTCTAAAAACAATACATTTGATATGATTATGCTTTACACTGTAAACAGTGATGTCTACCAACTTATTTTTGGTTGGATTTACCCCTTTTTATTTGATCACATTTATAATATGGTCATGAAACGCCTAAACCCCCCAACCCAACCCCGACCCCCCCCCCCTCAATTGGCTCCATTGTTGGAGAAAGTCCTTGTTTTTGTTGTTACAGTTCAGCTTATGCCACAGAAGTACCAATCTGTAAACTAACTGAGAAAATCTTTTCCTATATTTCCCAATGAAGGGCCCTGTGACAATGCCTCTGTACAAGTTCCCAATGGAGAGAATGGAGGACAGGTCTACAGAGTTTAGTGAGCTGGTGGCCCACTGGTACATCCCCACCCACGAGACCAACATCATTGGGGATGTGGCAGTCACCAAAGGTAGGACATGTAAAACCTGTCATAATGCAGAATGCTTACTTGTTATAGCCTGAAGTCATAGGCAGGCATGGGCAACCAATCAGCACAAAGAACAGTTGACATGAACAGCCAATTAGGATCAGGGATAGTTACATTAAGATCAATCAGTACCAAAGAGAGGTCACATACAGACATGATCAGCCAATCAGTGACGAGGACAGTCACATGCAGATATGAACAGCCAATCAGCACCAAGGACAGTCACATGCAGATATGAACAGCCAATCAGCACCAAGGACAGTCACATGCAGACAGGGACAACAAATAAGCAGCAGGGACACATGCAGCCATGGACTGCAAATCAGCACAAAGGACAGAAATCAGCACAAAGGACAAAATTCAGCACAAAGGACAGAAATCAGCACAAAGGACAGTCATGCTTAGACATGAACAGCAAATCAGTAACAAGAATAGTAACATACAGACATGAGCATCCAGTTAGCACAAATGATATAGGTGGACAGGTGACAAGCAGATATAATCAACCAATCAGTACCAAGGACAGGTCACATGCAGATATGAACAGCCAATCAGGTTAAGCAGTCAGTACAGGGAGGGTATATTGGTGAAAAAACACCAGCTGGACAAGGGTTAAGCTAGTAACAGAGTACAAAAGGTTACAGAGCTTCTGAGACTATCATAATGATATATTTCCTTGCATCTCTATGAAGCTTTTTAAAGTCAAGTCAAGTCAAGTCAAAGTTTATTGCACAACATTTGTAAAAGAGTACAATGTAAGGCAAACTAAGTACTAGTATATTGTATAAGTACAATATAAATAAATATAAGAGAAACCAAGTATATTGTATAAGACAACTAGCTATATAGTAGAACTAAACTGGTAACGTAAGAATACATGTAGGTTTAAGCATATGCAATATTTGAAGAAACACAGTATACAATGTGAAACAAATCCAGATTGTTGCAACAGACGCCTGAACAGACTACTAACTGATAACATAAATCTATTATGTACTACACTAAGGCTCTATTTTATACAATCAATATAGATAGGAGGTTCAGTAAGGATTTTCATATCTGGTACATGTATATGTACATTCAAATGACATTGTTTACAATATTAAGTTGTTATAATGAAAGTAATCCATCATTTTTGTTTTTTTCAGGGTCCGCGTCTGACATAGTTCATGTGACCACCCTGAACCCCATCTCAGTCTACAGTATGAACACCAATGGGAAGACCATACGACAGATTGACCTTTACGATGTCTTTCCCGGTCTGAGGTCATGGCAGCCCAGTGTGAAGGTGGCAGCGCTCGGAGGTCCCTTAGAAGGCCAGGTGCTTCTACATGAAGAAAAGGTTTGTCTTAAACAGACAACATTAGTGAAAAGTTCAAATGGTAGTCAATAGGAAGGATTCCAACCATTTGCTTTGTGGAATTTGCTTATAATATTAGTTTTTATAACATTAGATTTCTTATTGCCTTCAAAGTTCTTGAAAGGCACTATGGTGTCAATGAGATATTCCTCAAATTACATGTATTCATATAAAGAAAAATTACAACTACAAATCCCCCAAATTATTTACAAAAAGGAAAATGAGTACTACATACCAGGTGTATGTGTTTTAAGAGCCACAAAATGAATCTGGTTACAAAAGGAATCTTAGTTTATGATCACAGTATAGTGAAGATGTAGAAAAGAGAAACACTGTTAGTAACTGTAACTTCCACCTAATGTTTATATATTAAACACTGTTTCAGACCAATGTAGTGTTACTGATTGACAGCATGACAGGGGACCTCAGGAGACTGTTTCTCACCAATGTGGTGGAGAATGCTACAAGGAAGGTCTCCAGCTACTTCAGTGAACAGGTAACAATGATTTAATGGGCCTGAAGCTTGTAATACATCTAATTTATGAGTGAAAAAAGCCAGACCAATCTTTAAGTTGGATGCATTTTATATGATTTCTGAAGGACTGATCTTTAAAAGTTATTCGCTCATTCTTTTAAGTACTCTTTTAAGCATTTGCTGTCTAATCTAGAAAAAAAGTGAAGTGCTGTCCTTGGTTCTGAACTAATGTTGTATGAACAGATGTCCAATGGAAAGTAATGTATTACCATCTTGAAATGCAGCAACAGTTACTGTTCAGTATCATTACCTGTATTAATTCCTTAAAATGTTCCTCAGATGGTACAATTATTTATATATATGATGTGAAAATGGAAACATTTGACACTGTCTGGTAATAATAAGTCTTGATACTATCATATACTAGTAGATACAATAAGACATAATATCTTAACACTAATTCTTTTTTTTTTCACACTTAAGGAGAAGTACAAAATGTGCTCTGAATTTGCTGATGAGAACTGGGTCGTCTTCTTTCAAGAAAATGGGTAAGAAGTTTCAGAGTAGAAAGAAGTTGCTGAATTTGAATAACTCAATGTTTTCTTTTCCCTTTTACTTTTCATATTATATGAATAATATACATGCATAACAATTAAGAGTGAATTACTGTAATGTCCAAATCTTGGTGGTTGCAACTTGCAACCCCTTCCAACATTATGACATTTTATATGAAGCATAGCATTGCATGTATTGTACGTAATATCAATTTGAAAGTAGCTTCCTTAAAATTGAAAAACAAAATTATAAAAAACACTACGAATAATGACATGCCACAATGTTATAGAAACTACCATTGATGGATACATGTCATAAAATGTCAATGACAGCAGTAATGAATAGAATGTTATAGATAAAACATATTTCGAAGCTGGTGTGTTATGCCGAACGGCGGTTATACCGGCTATATAGATACAGATACAGAATTTATGGAATGTCCTAACAGGAACAAGTTGGACGTGGTGAATGTCCTGGATGGTACGGCCTACTCTGTGTCCGTCCCACTGACCATAGCAGACGTCCACCTGGTTTCAGCTGATCACTTCCTGCTCACAGATGCAGATAAAAACAAGTAGGACATTCAGTATCTTTTATGTAAAGAATCTCATAAGTACCAATGTACATGAGTTGTAACTGTGGAGTTGCCATCTTAATATTGTTTTGTGAATACAATGTACAATGGTGTCATTTTCTGTTGTGATGTCTTATCAATTATGATTTTTTTAAAGGAAATAACCAAAAACTTGCTATGTCCAAGGTTTTGCAAAGAGCTACTCGTACCTGTAGTTAGATATTCAGCGAGTTCCTTGAATGTATATGTGCAATTTCATACAGATTGCTCAAAAACAGTTTGTATACTGAAGATATGTATATGAAATACTTTATTCCAGGAAGTTTCTCCTAACAAGACCATATGAAGGTTCTCCTGTGAGCCAATTACATGCCATCAATGAAGATGGGATAGTTGGTAAGCTTTTGTACATGATAGTTTTATCTAATGCTAGCAACCTGCTTTAATTTGTCACACAATGTAGCTATCACAATTTAGATAAAGTGAAAGAATATTGAAAATACAGTATGCAGTATAATGATTGTGAATAGTTCAAAAGAGGCAAAAATCGTAAATTTATTATTAATGTCCTCTTATCATCTAATGTTGAAAGCTTGTTTAAACATTTTTGATGGATGCATTTTACTATAATGATTATAGTTGCACCACAAAACTGCTCATTGGTTTATACAGTTTGAGTTAGTGATGATTTAAATCAGTGAACACAACAGATGAGACGATCCTATTGGTGCACGCAATAACGTTATATGTTTAAAGGCTTCTTTCAGCATAAGATTTGCAAACAAAAATCCACTCTTTTTTGTCTGTTTGCTAGTTGGCCAGGAAACTCTCCTTGTGAAGCCTGCTCAAGTGAATGCGGTCGGAAGGGAAGGTCTCTCTGACAGTCAGCTGAGCACAGCGCTGGATCAGAAGATCAGTTCTCCCAACAGGATTGTCGGAGACGAGGCCAACTATGCTTCCATTATCATTGGCTTCCCCGAGTTACTGGTAAGATTTTGAAATTCAGCATTCATTTTTGATTCACCTCTGTATGTGATGGCTAAAACATTTGGAATGAAAGACTAAACTTTACAAAACTTGAACTGAATCGATCAGGACTTAACCTGAATTACCATATAGCAAGGCAACATCAACCAATCAGAAGACCCCATTTCCGTAACACATTCTGGCGAGCCGGGTCTCAAATGAATTTCTAGGTAAATGGCAATATATAGAGGGATATATGCCATGAATAAGGTTGATATGATGAATGCTTTCAATAATAGATCATTTTTTCTTCTTTCTTTTCACAGTCTGGGAATGAAGTTTACACTTTCCCGAGAAAAGCAGAGGATGAAAATGAAGACCCCACCAAGCAAGACCCGTTCTTTAAGGGCAGACCCAAACCTCCCAACAGAGAGACAGAGGTCCTCCCTGGCTCAGGACAAGTCGTCAGGATTGTTCCTCATTGGAAGGCACCGAAAGAACTCAAAGGTTCTGTTTGAGAATTTCTAAATAATCAAATTTTAAATAACTGCGCATGGAAATATCAATCATTTTTGGTAGATTTGACTTTGGCAGGGTCAGTTGGATGTTGAGATGATCGAGACAATGTTACTTGGTGAAAAAGATTATAGTCAGTACTGAAATCATGTCATTTATTGCTCGTGGTCAATAGATCATCGTTTTCTCTATAGTGGCCACCTGTCTATAGTGGCCACATTTCTCCAGTCCCCTGAGTGCCCACTATAGACAGGTTTGACTATATCTATATTTTGAGAGGGAAACATGTTTTTGGAACTAAATCTAGACTTTATTTATAGGAGAACTTGGTCACCTGACCCACAGTTTTGCTGGCTTACTAGAAGTTGTAGACATGGGTGCCAAGAAGGTTCGCTATATTCCAATCCCAAGGTGAGGTTTGATATCACTTCTTAGAAATATCCGTGTTGCTCATTCAATGAAATTGTATTGCATCAAGACTTAAACAACTCAGGAAAAAATTGCTGATTTTTTTGTCGTAATCTTAGACAAATATATCCTTGCAACATTATATGATTTGTGCCATATGTTTTGCTATTTATAGAGCCCAATCAGTGTCTCCGTATGTCTCCTGGCTGGCCAACATGTCTGATGTCAACGTTGTCATGGCAACAGCCAGCCGTGAGGGGCTGGTTACCGTGGACGCAGGAGGGTGTGTCAGGCTGTGGGAGACGGGATTGGCCAATCTGGAGAGGTCCCTTGGGGAATGGAGGCACATGATTGGTCAACAGGATGGCAGACCCCTTCAGGTGCAAATGTGTTTCTCTAACTGAAAGCATTTTCACTCACTTGTTGCTTTTGTTTGAAAGGTATAATCCTTATAGAGAATATTGAAACAAAGAATGTCTGTTAGTATTCTATGCTTGGCAGACACACAACTTTATTTGGACTCTTTGTGGCGTATGTAGGTAACCTATGAACGTGAACTTGGGAAGAAACCAGAAAGCCCCAAACATGGAAAGGTGGATCCTACAGGTGCTCCACATGTAGGTGGGAACACATGGGCAGGTGGAACAGGTAACAACTTACATCATTTTGTCTTTTAAAATGCCATGTAGTCTAGCACTGCAATGTAGTATCATATTTCATCGGGTCACATTTTAGCCTGCAATGATAAGTAGCATCTACCAACCTCTTATTTCTAGACATTATGTAATATATTTTCCTATGTATACCATGCAGGTGTTTCAAATAATTCTGGATAAATCTTACTCCGCTGGCTCTGCACTGTTGTTTATATAGTTTGCTTGCACTTCTTTTAATTTGATTGGGCTGTAAAAGATTGACATTTCTTAGGCTAAAAATAATCTACCTGCATGGACTATTATATAGTGATTCTATAATGTCTCCCCATAATGTCTCCCCAGGTGGCAGAGATACAGCAGGGTTAGGAGGTATTGGTGGTCCCTACAGACTGGATGGGGGAAACCCTGTGTACCAGGTACCTGACTGGGAGAAAGAACAGGTTCCAGAGGAGGTAACACACTTCTTTCCTTTACATAGTACATGTTGTAACATGTAAAAGGATTAGAAAAATGTTAGTCTAATCAAGGTCTGTCCTTGGTGCTGAATTCAATATATGTTGTGTGAACAGCCATCCAGTGGAAAATCATGCTACATCATATGAAGATGAAGCAATGGTTGAAGTAGTATTCCTTGTATTCCCATGTGGCATGTCCCACACAGATTGCGATACTTACAAGTGCAATGAAAGTAGATTTGCATGGTACATTTGTAGCAATATACAGCTTGGAATATCTTACATGCAATGAATGCACACAGTACATATAGATGTCCATATATAACCTCCTTGCTCTTACTAGAAGTAGAAACACAAACATTGTTGAACATACACTGATACGAGGGGCGTTCAAGAAGTAATCCACCTGACCCACTTCCAGTTGTCTGATCTAGATGAAATTTTGCATATGTAATGATTCATATCTCTATGGGTAATGTTGCAAAAAACAGCTCTGAACTAATTTTGGTTTTTGATTTAAAGGTGTTTGAACTGAGTCAGGTGTGAAATGGACCAGGTGTAAAATGGAGCCAGTTGAGTGTCGCGCAGTGATCCCCCTCGTAGATATAGTCTTTTCTACTCTATTATGATCATTATTATCATTAAAATGTTTCTTTTCCCCTTTTTTTGGATCAGGTTAAAAGGGCAGCCAGAGAAATGGCCAAGAAAGCTTTTGAAGAAAGGTAAGAAGTACATGTTGGATTCCATTGTACTCTAGCAATAGGTCAACCTTGCAAGTTTGCTTTTGTTTTTCTGTCCCTCACTGATGCACTCACTTTGAAACAATCATATTCCAGAAGTTGACAAGATCTATTGTTTCAGGTTGAGAGAGATAAAGATGAGTAAGTATGATGCTGAGTCGTATGAGAAGATCTCAGGAGGAGTGAAGAGACAGGTGCAGTCTCTACGTGTCATCCTGGACAGTCTGCAGGTAAGATATGGAGACTTACTCTAAGTCTATTTATATACATTGTAATATATACATACTTTTGTGGTTTTATTTTACAGTAGGAGAAAAAATCAGGTTGTCGTAGTGCTTTCAAGTTAATGGGTGAAACAATTTTGTACTGAAGAATATTGCATACACAGGAGACATATTTACAGTGTCACAAAACCATTAGAATGAATATATCATAACACTTTAAGATGACAGTTTTATGTTGACTGTTTTATGTTGATAGGTAGCATCCACTATTATAATTCCCATGTGGGCCATGATACTCGGACACCAAGAAAATGTTTACAGTTATAGAGGTCCTCTCAAGATTGTCTTCAACACCTAAGTATCTGAAGTGTACATATTTTAGAATTTCTGAATCAAATGCTACATTCTTTGAATCACTTTAGACTCTGGCAACTGGTGGAATTATGAGAGTTGATGTTATGCTATCTACAGCTGTATGTGTGAGAATAAGAAATCAATTTGAAGTTTTTAACAACTGCAGTGGTGTAAACAATAATCATGATGTTTAAACTGTATCCAGGCTAAGAGTAAAGAGCGCCAGTGGCTGAAGCACCAGACATCAGGGGACCTGGACGAGGCTAAACTGATTGAAGGACTGACGGGGGAGAAGGCTATCTACAAAAGGAGGGGGGAACAGGAACCTGAGGTATACAGTCTTACAAAGTCTTGCTCGAAAAGAGTAGGGGTCCTTCCCGGTGTGAGTGGTTCAACCCTACAGTGCTATGGCCACAACTGGGGCAATTACTGTTGTATTGAGGTCACCTGAGTTAGCACCCAAATGGCAACTGCTCCAGACCCTTGCGATATAGCCCTGCCCTAGCCTATTGTAAGCTCCTCGCAATTCAGCCCCTGGCTGCCAAGAGAGACTAGTCGGCCCACCCAATAACAAATAACAATATACGTCGATGTAGGTTAGACATCCAGGTAATAAAATACGCCATAACAAAATATGTTAACCTGCTGAAGTCTGTGGGCGCTTTAAAGGAAGCATTCTGTATTCTTTGAAATGGTAGTTTAAAGTTATACAGGTTAAAATGGCACTGAGACTTTTCCGTGACCTTTGAAATTAGATGATTGTCAAGTGCTAGACTGATGTCACAAGTTTATCACAAATTTTGAGAATTTTTTTAACACAATTGTTATATTATGGATTTAAAATCGTAATTACAATACTGAGATGTCCAATGGGGGTCCCAAGTAAAAAGGGAATGGCTAGCAAACCCTCTGTGTAAAAATATGCCCTGCTACTGAAACAGCAAAGAAACTTGCTGCCATATGTGTCACTAGGCACTACAATGTTCTAAACAAGGGAACAAATAATTTTGACAAACATGATCATAGTGTTCTTCCTATTCCCCCAAATCAGTTGGGCGCCCCACAGGAGAAACCCAAGAGGTTACGTCTTGTCGTGGACGTTAGCGGCAGCATGTACCGCTTTAACGGGATGGACGGACGTCTGGAGAGAATGATGGAGGCCGCCTGTATGGTCATGGAGGCTTTCGAGGGGTACGAGCAGAAATTCAAGGTAGATTTCATCTTCAACTCTTTGAAGATATTAATTGCATGAGAAAAATAGTACAGGCTGTATTGAAATCAAGTCCATGTTTAGGCAGTTACTGAAATGCATTCAAGAAACCACCCATTGTCATATTAGGCAATGCAAGATAGTGGGATAGAGTTCATACAAATATTTATTATCTAGAAGAATGTAATATATTTTGCCTTTTAAGTTTGTTCAAGTTTTAGATTAATTTTTCCCTGTTTTCTGCTATACTGCTACATTTCTGAAACAAAGATACTATTTGACTGATAACCATTCAACCATTGGACATTTTCCAACCATGTTAGGTGACTTTTGTGTCTTATCTTGTGAGTATTTAATGTTACGTTTTGTTATGTAATGAAATGTAGAGTATTTCTCACTACCTCACTTTTTCCATTACCAGTTTGAGATCTATGGTCACTCTGGAGATGGTTACAACATTCCTGTCATCACAGAGAAGAAGATGCCACAAAACAACAAGGACAGACTGGATGCACTCAAGGTATGCAACTCGAACAACAAGTATCTGTATTTTTCTATGTAGTGAAGTGCCTTTCCCAAGGATAACGATCAATGACATATCAGTGGATTTGAACCCCGGACCTCTGGGTTCCAGATCAGACATCCTGCCGCTACGCCACCCACCCAACTGTTGACACTTTTGTTCAGCTAATCACAAGTGTTCCATTTTTCAGACTATGCATGCCCACTCCCAGTTCTGTATGAGTGGAGACCACACTTTAGAGGCCACAGAACATGCCATCTCCAACATTGTAAAGGTATGAGTAGGGCTACATTATGTTTGACGTCTGTTACTTGTAGCTCTTTCAGTAGACTGGGCTCTTTTGTAAGCATATCTTCTATATGTTTGTCAAATGTATTCTTCCTGCCTACGTGAGTGTACATTGTAACTAATTATGGTTGGGAATTTGTGACATTGTCCTAATATGGCAACTTGCATGCAAAGTATATATACTAGCCTGTATACTACTAATGTACAATGTACATGTTCAACTTCTTGCTTCTGAAGACATTTTTCAGGGGTTTGTTTGTTTATTTCGATCTCCAATTAGAGTTACAATTATTATCATAACTCTATTCTTCCTGGAGTCGTCCATCAACATTACAAATTAAAACCATCAAATAACATAAAGTCAACAAAAGTACATGTATACTGTATGACATAAGAAAAACTGAACTGAACTGATTACAAAAATGTAACATAAACTCAGTAAACAGGCTGCCTAAGCATTTGCACGAACCCTAGGAAATTTGTACAAATATTATGTGATATGCACAAATCACTATGCAAAAGCGCACGAATCTTATGAAATTTGCACGAATCACTATGCAAAAATGCACAAATCTTATGAAATACGCACAAATCAATTCGTACAAATTTCATAATATTTGTGCGTTTTCGCATAGTGGTTCGTGTGTATCACATAATATTCGTACGAATTTCATAGGGTTCGTGCAAATGCTTAGGCACCCCTGGTTATAAATGTGTAAGATTTTCTAATTGCACAAAGAAGATACATGTACATTCTAATGATGAAATGTGTTGTATTTTCCCTGCTGTATTCCAGGATGAGGCAGATGAGTACTTTGTGATCGTGTTAAGCGATGCTAACCTGGACAGATACGGCATCTCTCCCCGACTCTTCTCAAAGGCACTGACAGCAGATGAGAACGTTAATGCCTTCGCCTTGTTCATTGGAACACTGGGAGACCAGGCAGAAAGGCATGTACTGATAATATATTAGGCTATGTTCATGATGCAAAAAGCAAAACTGTTTCATCCGTTTTCTTAAGCCAAGATTGTCATCATGAACTCACCATGATGGATTCCTGTCTAATTTTTCTGAACCAGCCATAGAGGTAGTCTTGAAAAGTTTTGTGATAAGCCATATTTGCAAATTGTCATCATGAAAAAAAGTGGTTTGAATCAGGTTTGCTTTCGGGTATGAGGGGCCATAGTTTGTGGCATCAGTCAGAAAAGTGAAAATTTTCAGTTCTCAATTGTTTATTTCAGATGTGTTTTAACTTGTGAAATCAGTATAATTTTGTTCTGCCTGCCAATTCGAGTTTTCCTTTGGGCATAGTTTCTGAAAGTCCCTTAGCAAGCTAAGGGTATCTTTGACTAGGTCAGTTCCTAAAGACTTCTTCTATTTACATGCTCATGTCATCCATATAATCAAATCAACTTGGTCCTATAAGTTACGTTATTCCTTATGACAAAACTGTTATTTTCTGCCTGCAGATTGACTCGAAGTCTCCCAGCAGGAAAGGCCTTTGTCTGCCTGGACACCAAGAACATCCCCCAGGTCCTGCAGCAGATCTTCACATCAACCATGCTGGCTACAAAATAGATTATACATTAACTACCAACAACATACTATTCTCAAGTGTGTCCATAGTGTAACTATAATATTAGCATGAAAGTTCATCTGTCTTGGTAAATAAAATCATGAAAAAAATGTTCTCCAACTTAGCAAATTTCATTCACCAGAATCTTTGAATCTCTCAATCTTCTCAGCTATCTGACCCAGGTGCTGTAGACGAGAATCTAGAAGGTTGGTGTGTTCAGATGTACATGTAGATGGCTTCCTTCACTTTTCTCACAAATTCTGTGATTGAAATGACTCAAGTTGGATAACAGTTTATTTTTCTCATTAGATTGAATTTCTCAAGTGTATCCCTAATATAATCATAAAATATCTTGATAATTTCATCAGGTTGGGTCACTGGATAACAGGGTTTTTTAAAATTCACAACCAATATATTATACTAGTATACAATCATATGTTATGTATCAAATCTTTGTGCCTACTTAAGGTTCTCTCTACATATCTATAGTAACCATACAGAGGTAGAGTTGCACTTCTGGAAAGAATTGCTTTATTCCTTGTCACCTTATTCTATTTTACATATATTAAGTAAAGGCTCCTGATACAAAAAGTTACTGAAGCAATCATAACTGCATACAGTGTAAGTTTAATTTGTAGATGGTCAGATGCTGCAGACAACATTCATTATCTTTTGTCAGTGACAAAACTTATGTATTGTGTGTCTTATTGCCTTGGTGTCTAACATTCATTGAACAATCCTACAAGTTCTAAGTGGTACTAGTATTTTGGACATTGCTATTTTATTACCCTCAAGCTAACTCTAACATGGAAAGATACGATGATGGAAACAAGTGATAATATTTTTATCAAAGTACATTTTGCCAAGCTATAATATGTATACTGTAAGAAATAAGATTTTTCTGTGGTATATCTTATTTATGTACAATTTTATGAACTCTGTTGAGCAGAGTGTTTTAATCATGACAGGTAGAGTTGGTTTGACTTTGGTTAAGTCCGACAATGAGATATTATATAGAATATGGTGATTTGTCATCTATGTCATTTTTTGTTGGATTATTGTATTCAAGTTCTCGAGTGAAACAAGCCATAGTGACTGATCATGAATATTGTATTACAGCATGAAAACAATGGGATATTGATTGTCAGATTTTAGTCACGAATCATTCATCTGATGAAGGTCGGAGTATTCGGCCGAAAATTTATGGTGAGTTTCTTTCTTTGTGTTGAAACAAAGTTTAAACTGTTCACTATAAACATTACCCATATTCAGGAAAATAAGAAGCCGTGTGAGTTGCTTCTTTCCATCAAAAGTACATTAATGTAGTATTTCCGATGCCTCAACTTTTTTCCGCTCGACCAAGGCTTGGCTCGACGAAAACAACTCGTTGGAAACAATCCGGGTGCCTATGTGTCAATTGCGCCACTTAGCGGATTAAAAAAGAACGACACAGGAGTAATGCAGTAGTACAAATACGATTCTTCATTGATTATCTAAGAGCGACCCCTAGCAGTCAATGACATAAATGCAGCAAATTGACTGCATTGTAATAATAGTTGCACGTTGATTGGCCAATTAATTTTCCGTAACCAATCAGCACATAACATTCTTTGATGTGCGGTAACATCGATGGGATCAGTATGTACATTGACATAACCAATCAGCGTCTTCGTCACCTTGAGACCGCAGAACACAGTTTTTATCCTCAGTGAAAATTAGTGCGACCGTTCCCGAGAAACTTCTAGAACTTATTCACGTTGTTCAAAGAGGTTAAAACAGCCATTTCTAACTTTATCGTGACGCCATGAAGGCTTGAACTTTCTGTATGGCGGTATAACAAGTCGGTTTTTAGATATTATGAATAAGCGATAAGATTGATTAACAAGTTTTCTAGCCAGCGTATTGATATTATGATGCACGTCACCTTTACAGCTGACTGCCTGACAAATTTAGTTGCAGTTCTACTTTATTCCGCTGAGTAACAGTGGCGTCCTTGGACCGTGGCAAGTGATGTATCGGACGTCTCGGCAACCGGAAGAGGACATTCAATAAACCTCTCCGTCAACGTGAAAAACGTACGGTTGGATATCTTAGAAGTGAAAAATTACTCAAAGAACCTTTCTTTTTATAGCACGGAATACTCCTCTATACACATGTATTTTTCAGGTCTCTTCACGCTGATAGAATAAACAAACACCGAGTTGATATTTGCCGCAAATGTCTGTGTCTGACTTCGGTTGGAGAGGTAAAAGGCAGTGGAAGGAGAGGGATGGGCCCCGCCTTCCAATACGACAGGGTCGAAAAGACAATAGGACTACATTTTCATTTTTTTTTCAAAAAATGTGACTAGTATAGGGAGATTATTTAATAAGAATTGTGCTGTAGCGTTACAAACAAAACAAATGTTGAACTAACTATGATTTGAAAATACCGCAGCCGGTGAACTTAAGTAGATGTTACAACTTTATCAACCATACTAATTAGTGGGGGAAATAGCGCGGAATGATTTAATGATGCAGTCTGTTCTATATCTCTAAATCACCATTCAGTCGGAACGACATCTTTAGATTTCAAGAACATGTCGTTTCTTGTCAAAGTTGCCCAAGAATAGTCTGTCGGTTTCCTTTATTCAACCTCCTTGGTTTAAGTAGACATTCATTCATTCATTGTGCCACTCGATCGTTGTGCAATTTCCCCATTAACCATTTCTATGTATATTTTTTGGTCAATTCTTCATTATAATACCACCCTCAACGATTGGTTTCTCCCAAACTGGCCCGGTGTCTATAAATTGTACCCAGTAGTCTGACCGGTTTTATTCGAGTAGATCGCTCCGCTGTAACGTTACAGGATGGCGGATCAGTGTACCGAGATTCGGCATAGTTTTCCCTCGAAAATGTTGCTGAAACACCGCAGGCCGATATCACTCCTCGTTGTACTCCTGCTTGCTGCGGGATGCATTTACTTCACAGCAGGCTACATTTCTTACGGCTTCAGAGGTAAACAACTTTTTCCCTGGTCAACAGTATGTATACAAAAATTTAGCCAGTTACTACCGGATTGTAGTCTGTGGAGTACAGTTTGCGCAGAGTTATAATATGTAGACTACCTGTGTATAAATTTTACGAAATGATATTCTATGTGCAAAGTTCTGTGAAATTCGTCGTAACATATGTATTGAGAATGTGACGTTTCTGCTATGTGCAACACATATGCTTATCACCGAGCAAAACACAAGGAATGGGGGCGGAGCCTAATAAATGCTTTCCTCGCTAATAGGCTGATAAAACAGGTTTCCACATACTGTCGTAACGTTACACCTGATCGTTTGCATAAAAATCGCAATTTGCATAAAAATCCCAACTATAGATGCATGGCAATTGGATGGCACGATAGTATTCCAATATTTTTGATTGATTCAAGATGAAGTATTCGTAGCTAGGCTTCTGTCAAGTCTGAATTACTACTTCATCTACATTCTTCCTGTTCGCAAACCTACAAACTGTCAGATGAATGAGCTCGGATACGTTAAAACAAGTGGTTCACGCATGGGTAGCACATAGCAAACAGTGGACGATAAACTGAGTTGAGTCTGCGACAACACGTCAGATTTTATAACAGACAACTCAGCCCAAGCCAATCAGGACAACTCGGCACCAGCCAATCAGGACAACCGGCACAAAAAGCAGGTTGCTCACATCAGCACTGTGAAGATTAGTTTAGGCCACGCTGACTTAATTTTCCATGAATGACATCCGCGCGCACATTAATATTGATCTTCGCCTGTTTTAAAAAAAATGTGGCCTTATGTCGCCCCATATCATCCCTGGTCAGTTTTATTCTTACCGGAGGACCTACTCTCCAGTGTGGGGGTGGGGGGTGGAGGCACATGATCAGGGCTTCAATGGGGACACAGCACCCTTGCTTGTTCTGTCTTTAAATCAAGAATGGCGGTAAAAGCTTGATTGAAATGGCGGTAAAAATGATTGTGTCTCACAGTCTTACTGAAGTTGAACATAAGACAAACGAAGCCTGGGAAAGAATGGTCTGGATGTTTAGTCCCGTGGTTTAGCAGCACTTTTTAGTTTTGCTGGATTTTTATTTTTTTTTCGTCCGTGCGCATTAGTTTTGGGTTGTCCAGAGGATGTCATCCATAACATTAAGGCGATGTGGCCTAATAGCTAGCTACGTAGCTCGTCACGACAAAGCGGCATGATATGTATTGTAAAAATTCTCTACATGTCTTCATTTCAGCAATTCGGTACACAAACATGGTTATGCAGACCCCCAAACCAGTTGTCATTCACCACAACCCCAGAGGGAAGAACGAGAGCATCGCCTGTGTGGTCGAGAATTCTGTAGGAGGCAGTTGTGATGGGCTCGGCTTTGCCTCCATGGTTTTGCAGACGATAGACGACATCACAACATGTCTTGTAAGTGTCTCATATTTCTTCTTAGACACAGAGAGTACTAGTAGTAACTTGTTATACCAAGTGTACCAATACAACGGACCATCTTGCCAATGTCTTGGTGTTATTTCGTTAAATCTCAGAGTATTGTACTAGTATTGTTTTACAAAGTGATTTTAATATAAATTCCAACTGGAATGTACCAAATTGTGCCCGACTTTCAAAAAGGGAGGCCAATCGCCCATTTCTAGTTGAAAAAATTAAACTCACAATTCACCGTTGAAAATGTCACAAAGTTGCGCAAAACCTTCAACTTACATATTCTATAATATCTTTCCAATTAGCGAACATCATTACACCTTTTTATCGCTGCAAATTTTCTTTTACATGCACCTTTTAGCAATAACCGCTTTCACAGGTAAGAACGCATGTGCGGCGACAGGAATTCTACATGTAATGTGTCAAAGGGTAAGGTCCCAAATTTTGTAAACATTCCTTGTGTCGACCATTGTTTTGATTTGCATAACAATGTCCAGACGGTTTTGTTTTCAATTTCGGGACCTGGCCCTTTGACATATTACCTAGAATTCCTGTCGCCGCACATGCATACCTCTGTGAAAGGGATTATAGTACTTTGGTTTTTGATTAATTGGCAACGCTTAACGGCTTCCAGTAACCTGATTATCTGGGCTTCATACGCAAAGGCATCGCACATCAGTGTGACATAAAAGGAAACCAATGGCACAAATCCGAAAAAGTCAAATGATTTCTTTCTCTTACAAAGGCACGTGGGTTCGTTCCGACTGTCATTTGGGCTGATTGCGACTACTGTGGGCCGCCTGGAAACGGTCAGAACTACTGGACGTGGTACTTTGAAGGTATATTATTAAATACTTTGTTTATTTAACTGTACCAAATCTATTGCATTTCTTTATTTAGGATCGTACAATAGAGCTAGTGTTGTCCGGTGTTGCTGGCATACATTACCAAAATGTCTTTCCTTTTTTTTATTGATAGAAAATGATTTCTTAAACACAAAGTTTAATTTTCTCCTGTTTCTGTTAAGAAAAAAAAAACATGTTGTCAACGAGTTAAGAATATGGGTGGGTACCTGTACGGTGTACCGCTATAAACTGGTTTAACCTGTCCGGAAAAAAACGGACATGAAAGAATTTTTCTCACAACATTTTTCTTGAGGTAAGTTTTAAGAGACAAGTCGGTTATTTGCGTATAACGCTAGTTTACCTTAACCCTATTCAGACCGGGGGGGGGGGGGGCTTTTGAGGCCCGCGCCAACTTCGATGTCCTATAACGCCAGAACGGCTTACGCTAGAGACACCAAATTTGGTGAGTTTTCCTAAAATATTGTTGGCAACAATTTCCTGAAGTTTGACAAATTTTCCATATTTTCGTGTTGCCATGGCAACCGTTTGTTGACAGGCTGTTTTGCCAAAAATCACTATTTTTGGTTCTAACAATGTATTTTTCACATTTTTTTGCTATATTACTGCTATTTTGTTACATAAATAAAATCTTATATTAATTAGCATATCTTTCATAATTATATATGCATAAATTATGCTAATTCAATGACGTCATCAGCCTCAAATCCAAGATGGCGGACCGTATGGCCAGATCAAGAATAACAAGCTAATTATCCCTTAAAATTTGTAACTACCTGGTATTTTTTCATCAAAAACCATCAAAATAAATGAATTGAGTCTATTCCCATTGCCCTTTGTGATTATTTGTTGCAAAAAAAGTATTTTCATAAATTCAAGGTGGTGGATATAATATGGCGGAGCCCAACTGGTATCTTAGATGTGCATGACGTCATTTTATGACGTCATTTTGACGTCATTGATGTTGCTATTGGCAATGCAAGTCGTAATAAACATTATTATTCTGTTATCTGCACTTGTTTTTACATTTTTGTAGAAAAAATTGAAGTTTTCTGAGAATACCCTTTTTTCATGGGTCTGGCCAATATAATCAAATTGATGACGTCATAATTACGTCATCTTACGTCAACGTAACGTCAAACGTCAAATACTTGTCAGATATTATGTCGATATCATGTCCTTAAAATTTGGTGGCCCTACGGCACGTCGTTTTAGAGTTATAGGACTTCAAAGTGGAGGGCCTCAAAAGCCCCCCCCCCCCGGTCCAGGGATGACCAAAAAAGCCCGGTCTGAATAGGGTTAAAGCTTTATCCGCGGGGGTAACCTGTATCCGTTGTCTATAGAAAAAAAACAAGGTATTTGGGGATAGCAAGTAGACAACGGTGGTTTCAAACCGTATATTGAATATCTTGCAATTTGAGACATACCTTGACTTGATACTGTATCCCTAATTACCTTTTAACAACGAATATAGGTTACCCAACAAATAAAGGTGAACTAGCGCTAGCGTTAAGTAAATCATTGCTAGATGAGCACTATTAACGCTTGTGATTTTCATGTTTCCCTGACATGTACAGGTAGAAACGAAGATATCGTACAAGAGGCGAAGACTCGGGTGTGTATGGGACCCCATAGGATTCCCTACACCACTCCTTCGGTAGGTAGATTTCTTCCAGCTATTACCTCCATAAAAATGGAGGGCAGGTTTAGATCTTACTCCGGATGATGTATGACAATACATGTATATCTTTTAAAAACCGCTGCATTGTGTAGGTGGAGTGATCCCAATGGAAGGACGATTTTGCGCCTCCTGGTTGTTGATCTTGGTACTGAAACAGCAATTTTGTCATGTCTTTGACGTGTTGTGGTCTTGATTTTCAAGTGGCAAATAGGTGTTCACATATGGTTGAAGTTTGGTCTGTAGGTTGTTTATGTCTGCAGCTGCTTCCCGTAGTTATTAGCCAAGAAATGCACCTCGGAAACCGAGTGACGACAATTCTTCCGCACTTGAAATCGAGTGCTGACAGCCTGCCTCCGTTACGTTGTAATTTGGCAATGTTAAAAAAGTTAGGAAGTAATGACCAAAATCAACGTACAACCTCAAAAATTTTTCGATGATAGACTCTGTAATATGATACACCTGGGAAATGCAACAATCTTTTTATTATTATGAATTATGAGAAATAGGAATTCTTCTTCATTTCGTTGTTGTTGACTCCAATTTAGGTTTACCTGACACAACCAGAAGCAAGGGGCGAACTGGTGGATTTCCGGTTTGTCGACATGAAAAACAAAGTTACAGAATACTTCCAACCAATCACAGCAGAGACCCGGGCTCTTGTCAATTACGTCATATCCGGTTATCTCAAGCCATCCGCTCGAATGACGAACATGGTGGATTCTTTCTACCAATCCTACCACATGGCGGACAGCATTAATATAGGTAGGTACTAACAACAAATATTGTACCTTTTAAATACGCATTTCTACAAAGATTATTTTGCTTATCACAGTTTGTATTCATTTGACATACAAAGTCGATATAAAGATTTAAGAAAGAGGTAAGATACAGAAGAGATTTAGAGAGGCCAACGCTAAGTAACGATGGGTCAAAGAATTTGTGAGTCTATGTAATATATATAGTACATAAGCACACAGACACAAACATATTGACACATAAAAATATGTGTGGAAAGGATGTAATGTTATACACTCGCTCACACACACACACACACTCACGCAAGCCAACTGTTTATATCTTCAGACACACCTATTCGTATATAATTACACACATATATTATGTACACATTGCATTTAACACACACACACACACACACACTCTCTCTCTTTATTGCTCGCAAATCAACATGTTGTGATTATCTTTACAGGTGTCCACGTGAGACTGAAAGAAGGTCACGCTAGGGAGATGAAACTCTACCACCAGACGCCTCCCAAACTCCAAGAATTCCTTCAAGTCGTGGAACGTCTCACAAACGACATCGCCGCCAAACACCCCGGCAGGGAGATCCGGATATTCCTGGCCTCCGATCTCGACGAAGTCATCAAGGAATTCAAATCCAAGTTTGGAAAGGACAGAGTGTTGCACATCGGTGCTTTCAGGGGAGAAACATTGGAGGATCATTGGCAACGGAAGGACACTGGGCAGTTGTTGGGTGACCAGGTGTTCAGTGACATATTGCTGATGTCTAAGTGTGACCACCTTGTCCATGACGAGTCCAACGTTGCTTCAGTGACGTACTACTTCAACCCAAACCTTCAGAGTCACTACGTCAGTGGAAACGCAGCAGACTTCAGACGACTCAACGCGCAACCTCGTTTCGATCCAGAGGAACTTTTTCGCCAAGCCGTTGCCAGGGAGACGCGTAACATGGTCCTTCCTGATTGGAAAGATTCGTGGGTTCGTTTCAACGCCTGGTTTCGAGTGCTGGGGGAATTTTGGTTCTTCGAAAAAGGACTATACATGGGTGACCTGACGTGTTTCTACAAGAATATCAAATGGAGCAAATGTCGGAATGAGTTTTTAAGATCGAAGTTTGTCAGCAATAGCCACATGAAGGAATTGACTGGTTTGTAAGGTTGTTAAAATATGCATACAGGGGTCGAAATAAGGATGGGACTAGGTGCGGTGAGGTGAGGTGCTTGAAATGAATTGTGGGAAAAGATAAACTCAGATTGAGAGAAAAAATGTCAGCAAAACATAATTAAAGAAGCGCTCTTTTCTCTACAGATTCATGTGAAATCTTACTCCCAACTCCAAAATTTTTAACAACAAAGCTTTCAAAGTTTCATCATTTTTCATGACAGTTAAATGTCCAGAACATGTTGTATGCTAGTGTTTTATAATACATAAACTACATAACTGCATTGTAAAAGTGTACTTGTGCGCCATCAAAATTTGGTGCCCGGCTCCAACCCTTGAAGTGCACAATCATATACTCAGAATATTAAGCCCTGTGCATGTTCCTAGCTACAGTCAGTAGTGATTTTTGTGACATGTAAATACACTGTGTAAATACTATTGTATGTAGTTTTTAACTCCTAGCAAATTTTTTAAATAAAGTCAAAGAAATGAGGCAACATTATGTTTCTTACAATCTATCAACACTCAATTTATTCAAAAACATCCTTTACCATATGTGCATTAGAAAATAAGTTTGCGTGATATCAACATCAACAAACATGTACATGTATATATACATTCAGCAGGAAAATCTACAATACGGGTGTCGTACCACGAGATTGGAGAACAGCAAATGTTACCCCAGTCTATAAGAAGGGGGAACGTTATCGTCCTGAGAATTACAGGCCAATTTCCCTTACCAGTATTCCATGTAAGATAATGGAGCATATTGTTACTAGTACGATTATGTCTTATGTAGAAGAAAATGAAATCATATGTAAAGAGCAGCATGGGTTCAGACGCCGCCATTCCTGTGAAAGCCAGTTACTCGGACTTGTGGATGACTTGTCTGTTGACCTTGAACAGGGGAGACAAACAGATGCCCTAATAATGGATTTTAGCAAGGCATTTGACAAAGTTTGCCACTCCCTACTCATCCATAAGTTAAACTACTACGGCATCACAGGGTCGCTGCAGACCTGGATCCAGAGCTTCCTCACTGATCGCCGGCAAGCGGTAGTAGTGGAAGGCTCAATTTCAAGTTTTGTACCAGTAGATTCAGGAGTGCCGCAGGGATCTGTTCTAGGCCCCACCCTGTTTCTGTTATATATAAACGACCTCCCTACCAGTTTGTCGTCTATTGCTCGTCTGTTTGCAGACGACACCTTGGCACACAAAACTATCAGCTCGACTAGGGATCAGGAAGTACTTCAAGAAGACTTGGATCGTCTTGCTGAGTGGGAGCAAACCTGGATGATGAGTTTCCATCCAGACAAGTGCCAAGCACTCCATATCACAAGGAAGAGGGTCCCCCAAACAATGAACTACAAACTTCATGGTCACACTCTTGTCTCAACCAAGGAAGCCAAGTATCTAGGAGTGACAATTACCTACAATCTCACTTGGTGTACGCACATCGCAAACATCACCAACAAGGCCAGCAGAACCCTAGGGTTTCTGAGAAGAAACATAAAGGTAGGATCCAAAAAGATAAAAAACCTTGCTTATGTTACATTAGTCCGACCATTACTAGAATTTGCTAGTCCCGTTTGGGACCCCTATACAGCAAAGGATATAGCGAAGCTCGAAGCGGTCCAGCGTAGGGCTGCCCGGTGGGTGTCAAACAGGTATCGACGGTCCTCCAGTGTCAGCGAAATGCTCCACGACCTTGAGTGGCCAACACTCCAGGAGAGACGACGGAGGGCCAGATTGGTCACTTTTTATAAATACCACTCAGGGGAACTGGCTATTAACTGCAAAACGAGTCCCGCTCCACAAGCTAGAAGTTCGAGATCGACCCATCCCGCAGCATACAAGGTACCGACTAGTAGAACCCAATACAGGCAAAATGCCTTCTTCCCACGTACAATTAGAGACTGGAACGGCCTCCCAGCGGAGGCGGCGCTATCCCCATCCTTGTCTATGTTTAAATCCAAAATATAATCCCCCCTCAGTCTGCGCAGTGAACCTCTCCATGTTGCCACGGCTGCAGAATCCTCAAAAAGATGAGGTTGGCAGCCTAACCGAAAGAAGAAGACCTGTCAAACAAAGTCATATTTCTATTGATAAGCCAAAACACACATTTTGTAACCTTTAATAGCTTCAGATATCAGTCCAAAAGATATATACAGTTGTTGTAAGTTCTAAACAAGTTGTCAATGTCTTTCAATGTTGTCTACTCCTTTATAGTCAGAGGTGCGACTTTGTGTATTTAAAGGCAATGTGTGATATTACAAGGCCACATTTTTCAACAGAGTTACATCAACTAATGTACAATTTAAGGCCACTCTTTGAAGTTTCATCTGGCATTTCTTACAAGTGTGAAGCATGAATTTTATAATGTGAAATAAGAATATTCATCACACATTAACATACACATAGGGCTTGCATTGAAAGGAGTGGACAAAACTCTTCAGAACAATTACAAAGGTCTTGTTTGTTCCTTTTCAAAATTCTATTTTCTTTTATATGTGAAATTTAGTAAACAATTTCAATGCAAGATGTGTAGTGGTGTAGTTAGAAAACCTCAAATTGCCATTTAAAGTTTTTTTGTTGTTGACAATTTTAATAATAAACCATGACGACAGTTCACGGTGCATGTCTACCTCCTGGCACTCCCGCGGCTACTGGCGCTGCTTCCTGCGCTGACCGGTCGTGAGCTGTGCGGAGATCTCGCACTCCCCGTCACTGCCAGACCCATCCCCAGGTCTACCTGTTTCGGAGACGTCACGCTCGCACGACTCGTAGGTCCAGACCGTGCAGAGGAAGACGTCCTATACAAGGAAGTCAGAAACAGTTATAATTATTATTGATAATAGTTACCAAATCTTTTCTCATTCTTCAAGTCTGTACATTTTTCAGCATTGACACACGATAACTGTTTAAGATCAAGTAATTTTCATTTGTGACATTGTTTTTGGGACTTTCTGACCAAAATAGCATACATTGTATTTTCATAGATCTCAAATCTGATTTGTCTAAATCTGAGATACAAAAAGAAGATTCCAACTTCTTGAAATAAATAGGTACTTTCTCTCAACTTCTAATCTACAACGGTTAATGCTAATTCACCTTTATCCGTGGGGTGACTTTTATCCGTTGTCTTTAAAAACAGCACATTTAGGAGTATTATGTCTGCGGACAGTGGTTTGAAATTTGCAGTATTTTCAAAATGTTACGATTTGAAACCACCGTCTGTCGAATTCATACCCCTAAATACGTTTTTCTTACAAACAACGAATATAGGTTACCCTTGGATAAAGGTGACCCAGCGTTACCGTGAAAAATTGCACATATTTGAGATTAGACAAAATGTTTTACAGAGGTTGATACGATGCCATGAATGCAACATGCAACTGCCGTCTTCCAGGACAATGCCATGCAACTATGTCATGCTCCAATGCATGTATTCAGACAATGAAGATATTGTTATGGCATATTCCATAAAATGGAGAGTACATACAGGAAATACAATATTGTACATCCACAAAAATTGGATTTTGCACGGTCCAGTAAGTTGAGTAACTGTAATATCATCATTATCACATATCTCATCATAGCTTTGGACAAAACTTGTATCACCCAATCCTAACTTAGTGTGGAAAGCATCTATAGGTGGACTTTTGACAGATACATATATGTACAGATACTGCCATGCAAAGTAAAGTCATGCACCTATTGCAGCAGTACACATAATGCATTGTGCACCTGTCCATGCATCACATTCACTATGATACATGCCTAATATTTGCATGGCTAAGGTGTGAAAATTCTAAGCCATGCAAATACAAAAGCTGGCTCCCATGCATTTTGCACTTTTAGAGCTTAAATAAAAGACACCCAAGCCAGTGGTTACCAAGCCTGGGGGGTCTTGGAGGACGGTTTCCCCCCTCGGGAATCCTTGTCATCCAACCCAAGACTCAGGTCTACTTGAGTGGGGGTCTTTAAGTTTCTGCCACTGGGAGGGGCCGATCGGACTGACGGCCTTGGCCTGGAATCACACACTTCCTGTTAGCTAGGGACATACTGTAAATCTTGGAATGTTTGTTGTGGTTTTATTCTTTTAGTTTCTCTGGTAACCTTTTACTGCAAAATCACAACACTGTAATACAGAAAGGTTTCAACCAAGGACTTCAAACACTGCAAAACCTCCTTTTCTCTCCTAGTCCTACCATGAAATTAAACAACCTCAAAAGTAAATGCATTTTACAGTATCTGGAACATTTCAAGATCTGTGCATGGACCAAAGGTCAATCTTTAGGTAAAAAAATATTAACCAAGTCATTTTAAGACTGCACAAAATATAAAAACAACAAGTAAGAGTAAGACAATAAGAGTAAGAGCAAGACTACTTGCCAAAAAGTAAAAAAAAAGCAAATCTTCTATAATAGCTTTTACAATTTGAAAGAAAAGTTCAAGGGCTCTTCTGGACTTCAGGGTCTGATAGACTCAATACATGGACTGATCCCTTGGATGGAATACATTTTGTAGACTGCTGTTAGAAATGCTTTACATAGACATGTAGTACTGTACTAAAAGTTCTGAAAGCTTGAAAAGTCACCACTATGTGTATGTAACTATATATCAAACTATTTGCAGATTACAATTATGATTATACACACAAACAGTAAAGTCTACTAAATCCTTTTATTTCTATAGCTACAAGATTTTATTAAAGTTTAAAAACTTTGTGATAATTACCTTGCGGAGAGCTGCGAGCTTCGAGAAGAAGTTGGACGGGAACTCGCTCTGCTGCTCGGGCCTGACGGGGGAGGGGACAAACCAGCCTGGGGGTGGGGAAAAGAAAGAAAACATTTGTAGTGACCCAGTAAAACATTGGTCAACTCCCTAGCATAATCCATGCAAACAGTTTACAGTGTAAAATCTATCAAGCTATACATGTACATTATGATCAAGTTTAAGTATGCCACTTTTCATTCTATAAATTAAGCCTTCTCTACAGCAATGTACTATAAGTTACATTGATTTCCTGCATGTAAAGAATGATGCAAATCTCTTTATGTAAGGATATTCTGTACTGCTATGATTTGGACATTTGAAAAGAAGTAAATGTTGTATGTGACCTTACCTGTTGGAAGTATAGGTTAATGATGGATGACAGGTCTTGGTAGGCGGATCCAACCGTTGCCATCTGTCGCATCACACCCTGGTTAAAGTCCCGCAGCTCACGCAGGTCCATGTCACGCTGCAGGATAAACAAGTTTAGTGACAGAATCTTTTAGTGACACATTACACAATTTGGATGTTACAAGTTACAGCAATCATGAAATACACTGTCATGGTTCAAGGCATTATCTGAAATAACTAAATAAAGAAAGTGACACAATAAAAAGTTACTCATTCACAAGCAACTGGGTATTAAGCCGATCTATAATTTTAGATACATTTGTTTGATTTGTTTGTTTGAACTTTATTTATTCATGAAAGCTCAAATTAGCCTGCATGACTGAGTGGAATTTCCATGTAAAGACTGAACATTTATTAAAAATATCTACTAGTAGTACAAGCCATTTGATATCATTCTGTGTTATCCACCATTCAAGTCCTACCATTCAAGTCCTACTGTAACTTTAAACTCTGACTAATGCAATCTTTACCTCTTCATGAGTTTGTCCTTTGGTCTTCTTTGCTGAGCGGATTTCCCTGGCATACCGTGCACACTGCAGGAAGAGAAATCAAATACAGTCAACAGGGATTTGAATTTGTGGTAGGAAGAAAATGAACTGCTATATATACATGGTTTCATTGTTGAAGGGAAATGTTTCTGTTGGTTTCACAGTGAAAAGGTAATCAAAACTGCAAAATGTAAAACCATTGCAAACATTTAGTAATACCTTTTGACAGTTTTCACAGTGTTGTCTATTACTGTTTCTAGATGCACAAACCAAATAATGCAAGTGACTATCCACATCTTGCACACAAAAGAAACAACAACAAAAAAATCTACAAATGAACTGAAGTTGACTGCTACATTTTTTTAAACTGCATAAGATTATAGGAAATAAGTACATTTCCATACCTGTTTTTCAACCCTTTCGATCTTGGTCCTCTGCTCATCGAGTTCACGTTTCAGCTGCAGGACTTTGCTCTGTTTCTCGTCAGACAGGTTCCCGTACGCGGCCTCGTCCCGCTGCAGGTTCTCCAGCGTACTGGTCATGGTCTGGACGTCCTCGTTCAACTCGCGGATCTGCCGCCGCTTGTACTTGTACTTGTCCATGACAGCCCGGAGTTGCTCGTCAAGCTGTTGTTTCTCTTCATATTCTTCACCTGCACACCAGTCAGAAAATGTTTGTCAAGGATACTTTGTTTCTCAGGTTTAATCTTTTGCTACCTAATCTATCAGAGTGATATGAACCAATGTTGTCCACTGTGGCAATTTTAAAACAAGCTAAAGTTGTCCGTACATCTATAACAGATGCTTAGGCGTGATGCCTACTGTAATTCCTGTTTTATTAACGGTAACTTTATGTTCACGGTTTTCACGGTGACGTCTGTGCCGCGAAGTTATCATTGCCGTTAAAAAATCATTCGTCTTTCGCCCCCCTCCCCCTTCTCCGCTACCATCCAAGTACTTAGAACTAGTACTTACTAGTACGTTACGAATGTCTTATCCATTCACACAACACACTTTCAACACGCAACGATCGCCACAATAACAACTCAAACACAAATTCTCCTCAAGAAATAAAACATTTATTCTACAAGCACAAAATTGTGTCATTTCTTTTACTTATGTTCATGTTTACGTTACGATAACATAAACCGCTATTTTGTTTACATCGCCGCTAGCAGGCAGCATGTGTACACTGGCGGATCCAGAAATTTGCTAAGGGGGGGGCGCGCACCATGACGCGGCCGAAGGCCGCGGCCGCGCAGCGCAAGCTGCGCGGGGGGAGAGCACGAGAGGGGGGTTCCCCCTCTCGTTGGGGGGGTATGGGGGGCCTCCCCCAGAAAATTTTTAAGAAATAGAGGCTCTCTGGTGCATTTTAGAGCCATCTCTGAGCAAATTAACATTTTGTCATGTCTGTGGCTGTCTAGTTCACGTTAGGGACATTTTTTTTTTTACAATTTTTAGCAACTACCACTGAGGACAAACCTAACAAACCTATAAACGAAGGCTAGTTCCTCCTTGTTAATATTCATAAATGACGCCACGCTATACAAACAATATCGCAAATTATTTGTACCTGGCTGACGATTTGCCCTTCACCGCGAAGCGGCTCGCGCTCCTAAAAAATCGCATAGAAATCTCGTGGGATCTGAGCGGCTTGCCGGAGACGATTTTGAAAGTGTGTTACGCATTTGAAATTGCATATATCTCGGACTCTTTTTGCTTCTGCGGTGGCAATTGATGACGATTAATCGGGGGAAAATGACAACAAAACCGTCAGCACGGTCATTGCGGCGACTGATCAGAACTGGAGTGGGGAGAGGGGTGTCGGCGCACGACGCCGATTTTCCTAAGGCGGGGTCAATCGGTTGCGTCTCTCTGATGACGGACGATAGAAATCACCAGTTTATCAAAAATAATTAAATTCCGCTGATTTTCTGGAGATCTTACAAAATTTTCACGCTCTTTCTATATCTTCGAGCGCCGATTTTGGCTTTAATACAGCGACCCACCAGTTTCATGGGGAGAAATTGATGCGGCCGCGCCTCGGGCCTTTACCGTAAGTTTACGTGACTCGAAAGACCCAATGTTAATTGCAAACTGCAAGTTTCTCTAAATAATTACCAGAAAATCTCCTTTAAAATAAGCATAACTTCCGAAGACCCCTAGTAGCTGGGTTTATCTTGCTCATTTTTTTTTTTGCCAGCTGAAGGGGGAGGCGCGCGCCTGGCGCGCCTCCCCCTGGATCCGCGCGTGGTGTACATTTACAAACTAAAAAACTACTACTGTGCTATTCAAGCAAGGAATTACTACAGGATCATCACTGAAAGTACTAGTACTAGTACAAAAAATGACTCGTATATTTGTACAACTACAGCTAGCGATACATAAAAAAAATGTTACAAAATGGCGGTACCCAAGCCAAGCGTTAGACAAAGGAATTTTCAACAAAGTCGCGGAATTTCAGGTGATGAGTACAAATAAACCAGCGAATTTACTGAAATACCAGTATGTTGTAAAAATAAAAGTTGATTCAACACATATACGATACAGGGAGTCATTATTGTATAGAAATGTGCCACCGGCGACCGGAGGAAAAAGAAACATATCGGCTTTGTTTACTAACAAAACTTACGTACACGCCGTGACATGGCTGCGATAACAATCTACTTAGTACATTATCATAGTTTAACTAGATTTCTACAAGTTAAAAACAGAACAAAAAATAAAACTGAGTAGTACCGGTCTTTACAAATACAAGTAATGGCTATGGAATTACAGCAACTAAGATTCACAACAATAATAGCGGGGAAATTTTTACGACTAGAAACGTGGCAAACAAAACTCCGCTTACATGCCGAAAAAAAGACGTTCGTTTCATAATTCTGAGTTGGAACTACTGTAAATATCGGAGAGATAAACTCTTCACCTCCTTGTGTACAATTTGTGTCCACAAATTACGCTGAAAGTTTAAAACTTAGCGCCGTCTTTCACGCCGAAAATATTTCAAAATGGCGCCCGCGTCGCTTGTGTTTGGCGTGGGTATCCCGTCAGCCTATGCGGCAAATGTGATTGCGACATATCAGGGGTCATTGGCCCTGTTGCGTTCCGTGCGCTGTCATCAAATCACGGCCGAAACAGGCCGACTTTCTTTTGGTGAACCGCCGCCACCGCGAACATAGAGTGCCGTTAACACTTAATTTTTTCTCACACCGCGAAATTTTGCTACCGTGAACATAAAGTGAATTACAGTATCTCCATTTCTGTTGCCAGAGGGCCACACATTTGTGCAAGCCAGCAGGAGGCTAGTCTGCTGGTAGTGGTGATGTGTGTTTAACTCCCATGCTCTTCGTCATTAGTGCTGAGTGCTAAGCAGAGAAAGCAGCATGTACCATTTTTAAAGTCTTTAGTCGGGGATCGAACTCACAACCTACCAAATGCAAGGTGAACACTCTACCCACTCGGCCATTGCACTGCTTCTGCTCTCATAGAGTGCAGAACTTAAATGTTATCTTTGCCCATGTTTTTAGTCAGTAACATGAAATCATACCAATTTTGATATGATACAAGATTCTACCAAATTTCTAAGATATCATTCTGAGACATGACATTATAGGAATGGTTGACTTATTGGACACATCTGAAACTATGTACAGCCAAAGCAAGCACAGTTTTCAAATCAAAAAGCTTAAAGTGATTGTCACTTACTTGTCTCGGTGACCTTTTGGAAGGACTTGCGGTAGGTCTCGTTACGGTTGTTCATGAGTTTCAGCGTGTTCTCTAAGGCACGGATCTCTTTCTCCGCCTTGCGTATTTTTGCGTCCAGCTCATCCCCGTCCCTTTGTAGCTCCTCCTTCTCTTGTGCTGCCTAGATAAAAAAATTGGGAAATTTGTACTTCAGTGAAAAGTAGAATACGTTTTTTCAAAGATTTCCTGTGTTAAGAAATTATACTGATCATGCATCTGACTAAATGCTTAATAGTTTAGTATCACTGGACCTGACCTGAGTCAGGTTACATATGTACCCTATGTGGCAGAGACTGTTATTCTTGTATAGGACTGTTTAGTCACAGCCAACGCTGTAGGGCTGATATCAACTAGGATTCTACCATGCTCAATATTGACCAAAGGAGGCCATATACATGTAGATGTCCTACTCTAAAAAAAAAAAAATACACAGACTGCAGACCAACACTGACCTTGATGACGTAGTATGCCTGTGACCTTTCCTCCTCACCCTCAGGGGGTGCCATGGCAACCATCAGGATCTCGTAGCGTTTCCGCAGCTTGTCGATCTTGGAGATCCGGTCGTGCAGCTCCGCGCTGATCGTCTGTCGTTCCTCCTCCGCGGCCTTCTGCTGGGCCGCCAACATGTCCCTGTGCACGTTGATTTCCTCTCTGCGCTCCTTCATGGCCTAAGAATATGCAAATTAGGGGTAAAGGTCATCTCACAGAATTCCTCATGGTTGAAGCAAATCTCCCCAAATACACCAGGGTTGAACTACAGTGGAATTCAATGTTTGCGATAGAAAGGGGTGCCTTGTCCGTGATCGACAGACTCAGTTGACATTTTCTGTTTCTGGTAAAAACCATCAATAAAATGAAATTTTCAACCCAAAAATGGCTCATTTTGGGGCATTCTTTACAGGCCGCTACCATGACTAATACGACAACGAAGGAAGAAATAATGAAGATACATTTTCCACAAGCTCTGGTGGCACTAAAACACTCATAACATACAGAACATACAATCTGGGTAATTACCGCTATCACGCACTAGGATCATGCATCAGGAAGTATTGGCCACAGACCAAATCGGTGCCACTTAAAAATGCTATGAAAAACAGACTTCTTGGGAAATAAATAAGATTATACACTGCTATGACTATAGTAGCTGAAAAATTGGGAGCCAAAACGAAGGTGGAAACCTATGACTTGCGTCTCATTTTCACAGATTACTTCACGGTCCAGTCAAAACAAATTCTGAACCAAAACCTTCAACTTTAAGGGGGATTGTCTCTGACAAACAAACTTCCCATCTGCCATACAGGTAGATAAAACCTACCGTTTCCAGCTGAAGCCTCCTCTTCTCCAGTGAGAAGACGGTGTCTGCCTTGCTGTGGAGCATGTCTCTCAGGCGCTTGATCTCCAGCTTCAGGATATTCTCCTCCACCATCAGGTCCTAGGAAACAAAATGGGAAACTAAATTCAAATTTTGCACATTTTATTTATTTCATTAAGTAAGTATTTATTTAAGTAAGTATTTATTTCATTGTTTGAAATCTGACAATAAGAAAAATTACTACATTTTTACAGCATTAAAGGATGCTTTATTCTCATAATGAAGTTTAAGTAATCGTGTCTGTTTGCAAACAGCATAATTCAATAAGCTATGGATGGATCTATGATATCTGGTATGTTGGTAGGTGTTGGCAAAATGAAGAAATGATGGACCCCTTGTGTCTTTCTGTGGCACTGCAGCAGGACTTCTAGTTTCGATATCTCGTGTTCTGGGCATGCTTTGCATAATTCTTAATTTAATGGTAAGATAGTGCTTAAAATCATAAAGAAGTGGCAGATGTTTTGACACCCTAGCAGTTTTCTTTAAACTGCGGGGACGATTTTCTTACCTGTTTTTCTTTGTTGAGGTTGCGCAGCACTCTCTGTGAGCTGTTGTTGTAGAGCTCCAGCTCCTCAATCTTGGAGGTGAGATCTGCACATTCTGATCCACGGATCTCCAGATCACGCTTCTGCCTGCGGATGTCGTCCTGCAAAATATGATCAATTAGAGATCAGCATCTTTGTTAAAACAACAATTTTTGATACTTTTATATCTGATTGACAAAAGGTAACAGAGCATACTGTAATTCACTTCTCCTCTCGGTACCAAACTTTCACAGTCTGAGAAAAATTAACTTGTTCTCTGAACTAAATGTTCACAGTGGCGGCAGGTGTGTGTAAAAAAGGTAGAGATTTACTTGTTGTCGCTAATGATAAGTTCATGTCATAGTCATGAAAACCGTGAACATAAAAGTACACTGAAAAAAATCAGGAATTACTGTAACAGTATTATGACAGCTACCAATTCCATTTATGATTCATGATGCAATTAGCTATGTTGTATTTCCTTTCCATCAATTACTAAAAATAGAATAAGCCAATTTCTCTTTTCCTGACGACTAGATTGGCAGTATCTGATTAATCCTATACATTAACAACATGGTAAGAACCATCAACGTTGATCCTGAACATGTGAGGAGCTGCAACATGGTGACAGAAGTGGGATTACCTGAAGTCGTTTCAGCTGGGTAGTCAGCAGGGTGTGAGTAGTATTCCTGTTGTCCAGGACTTCCAGTAGCTCTTTGATCTTGGCCTCGAGCTGTATCTTCTCATCGTGGCTACTCTCTCCCATCATGCGGTTGATACGACGTTCCAATTGCTGAATCTGGAAATCCTGCAAAGTAAAGAAATAAGATATGTAAAATTCTGTACTTAAGATAAAGGTTACGAACAATAAATATATTTAGAACATCAAGTACAAGTGTTACGTCACCAGTAACATACCGGTAATGATATGACACGTATATGTGATGCCTAACATATTTTAGTTTTCCTTTTGTCTTCAAATAGTTCCTTGATGACTCATTTTCAATTCAAATATTTATCAGTACGTGCTAATTACATTAAATGACTTCTCAATGTTTAATCACATTAAATGCCTTCTCAAGGACTTCTCATTTCTCAATTTTCCAACGAACTGATAACAAATTTAGTGCACAACAGAATATTGTAGATTTACATCTAAAGATTGAGGCAAAGAATGAATTATTGAGAAGATAACTGTTTTCTTACCTGGTTGTAGATGATTTCCTGTTGCTGCAAGGAATCATGGTCTAGCTTGTTCAAACGGCTGGTCAGGTTCCGACTTGCTGCTCTGGCACCCTGGGATAGAGAGTCAAACAAAACGTTTGTATGAGACCATTGTTAACAATGAAAAAAAAGTATTACAGTCAGCCTAATATAAGATTATTTCTTCTTGAATTAAGTAACTGACAATGCCAGAGGAAACACATAAATTTTTCACATATCATTAGAAAGAATTTCAGTGTTTTTATGATTTGAAGCATGTCATACTAACCGTAATCTCAGCGTGCGTGTGGCGCTCTTGTTGCCGGGCGTTGTGCAGTTCCTGAGTCCGTTTAAACTGTACTTCCCTCAGTCTGCCCAGGTCTGTCTCGATGTCCTTAATCTGATGTTCTTCCTCTTGAAGAAGCTCGTCCATACGCAGAGCACGTTCTTCCGCGCTCAGTTCTGACTCTGTCGTAATCTTCAGTTTCTCGGTCAGCTGTTCACGAAGTTCTTGAGCAGCCCTCAACCTGAAGTCAAAAGATGATACATTTACACTGTGTAACACATCGAAATATGACAAAATGAGTTTTTTATATGATTTAGGTGAAAGAAAGATACCCCATGTCCAGGGTTCTAGCTACTGCACTTTTAGCATAACGGGCCACAATGGTAAAATCTGCAACCACGACGCTAAAGTGAAGACCACAACGCTAATGTTCAACTAGTGTTGTAGTACTATACTATCGTTTACTTGTTGAACAATGTCTAATCAAATATGAAAGTGCCATTCCAAAGTGACCAAAAATCCTTCAAAGTACATGGGTACTCTAATATCATGCCAACTTTGTACTCTACATTTTCAAAATCTCACCATGGGAGAGTCCCCCCCCCCCACAAACCTTCCACACAACCCTCCCTCATTGGTCGCTTTGCTACCTTGCCATTGCCATAACGTTAGATGGTAATACCCTTCGTAGCACCCTGGTGTCTTTGGTGTAAGAAATTACAGTCCTATCATAATTGCATGGTTGTCTCAGTCGAGTGTTCTTACTTGTCATTTTTATCCTCTACGTCCTTTCTCAGGTTGGTGACCTGTGTTCGCATGCTGTCGAGGTCCGAGGCTGTCCTCTCAACAGTGTACTTTAGGGTCTCCAACTGAAAAATAATGTCATTTGATGTAGAAAAATTCAACGTGTAGGTAGCAAGTAGTATATTTAGTAGTATATTTATGAATTTCAAAAGGAGATATATGATTGTACATGTTATGTGTTTCAAGCAGTGCAAGTGTACACAAGTGTTTTTTTTTTAAATTGATGTTTATCCTGCATATTCTTCTTACTGGAAATTTTAAAATTGCATACATGTGGTTTTCATCATCATACAGCCGTGCTGGTTGCACGGATGGCCATGACTCTCTCCCTCCATCCATCCCTATCCTCCATAGCCTTGGGCAGTTCTTCAGCCGAGCAGCCAGAATCATCACATATTTGATGTACATATGTTTTGTGTGGTCTACCTCTGCTTTAAGAGGTTTTAATCATTAAATTCTAAACACAGCTGCTCAAAGACTGATCTATTCTGACTTGCAGTTTGCTCATAAACCACTAGGTGGCACCTGTAAACAGTGCGCACATCTGATGAGTGAGTGTAGTCATGTACCTCATCCTGGAACTGAATGCGCTGTGTTTCCAGATCCTGGTACTCCAGACGCAGCTTCGCCGCCAGACGTTCCGAGGCACCAATTTTCTTCTCCATCTCCTTGTTGTTCTCCGTCTCATTTTCGAGAAAGCTCTGTTTTTCCTTGATGGTGTCTTCCGCACCGCGTACTTCAGCTTTGACTCGGGCCAGCTCCTATGGAATGAAATATCAAATACTATTAGTCAACATACCTACGTGTATATGTACAAGTAGACATACATATACTTCCCTATTATGGTCCTCTTTAATAATTGTTTAGAATGTATAAAATTGTTCAAACCTGACTTTTTCACGGGGAACACTTTTTCATGGGGGACACATTTTCATGACGACATTTTCTGCATGGGGGACACTATTTTATGGGGGACAGTTTTTCAAGGGGGCAATTCTGCATGGGGGAACACTTTTCATGGGGGAGAGTTTTTCAGGGAGGACATTTCTGCATGGGGGACATTTCTGCATGGGGGGGTATATTAGAGTCTTTGGACTTGGGCTTTTTCAGAACAAAATACATGGTAGTCTTTAATTTTTTCTTAGCGTAGTCGTAGCATTTGTCAGCAAATGATTCGAAACTTTTTTTTTCATCAAAAGTGTGCGAATCTTGTGCTTTACTTACGGCAGCATTGGCGTCCATTTCCCTGTCTCGCTTCTGCATCTGTTCTATCGTCTGCTCCCATTGGTGGATCAAGTCCTGGCGGGTCTCGTGAGCCTTCCGGAACTCTTCTGCCGTTTTGTCCAGCTCAATCTAAATTGAGAAAAAATCCAAAATCATTTAAATGATTTCGCATCCTTCAAAATAATATATCCAAAGAAAAGTATGAGCTTCTTTTTGCTAATGTATGAGAGCAAAAATGATTAAAAGTGTATTTCAGGCCATTCTGTGATAAAATCATCTGACTTCTTGCCTGACCTTTTGGTTCCAGTCAAAACTGTTGAAGTAGACCACTCAGTCAGGGGACATAAAATATGGTCTACGTTGAAAGGTGGTCACTATAGACAGGATTGTTAAATCTAATGCTTGCGATAATGGGAAAATTATGTAAGAGACCACCAAAAAGTCACATTGGTCAGGTGATCCTTATGTATAGTTAGACAGTACACTGGTTTATCTTTACTTTTATCAAGATGGCATTCTGTCAGTCTATGCTCTAATGCTGTACATTTTATAATCATACCTGTAACATTAGCTATAGTTTACTTACAGAAAACACACATAACAATTTTACATCACAGTACCTGGGCAGTGAGCGTCTCTGTTGTCTCATGATCCAACATCCTCCTCTTGCGGATCATTTCTTCCGTCATGCGCTCCATCCGGAGGGCCAGCTCCTTCCCCTTGGAGTCGTCCTGGCGCGTGTACTTGGCGAGCGTCATGGCGTCCTCATCTTTACGCGCCGACTCTTCCAGCCACGCCTCCAGGGCTTGTTGGTTCCAGTTCATCTGTGCTTTCAGCTCCTCCAGACGCTGTGTCTGTCTAAATATTGTGTTCTAAACAACAAACAAACAAACAAACAAAAGATGTGTTAGACTCTACTTCTTGCCAGCTATATAGAGATTTAAGAAAAGAACCATTCAAAGGTTTTCATACAAAACCCATGTTATTAGTTTGGAGGTTATGCAGTTTACCACATCGTTTGTAGGTGGCGCTATTCTCAACAACAGTATGGTTAGTAACTGTGCTAGGCACTGGTTCAACTGGAATGTTATCTGCTCAATTAAATAGTGGAACTGATGCTTTGAATCACTTGAGTACACAAGATTAAATAACTACATAATGTTTGTTTCCAGTTATCTGACTGACCCTAGCAATAATATGCTAGCAATGATTTAAATACAAATCTAAAAAAAAAAAAATCTTAACTTACCAACCCTAGTCTTTTTTAGGTCTATAACTTGTACTAGTAACATGTGGTCTATTAATGTGAACACCCTATTGTGGACATTTATAAGGCAAAGTTTGACAGTTTGAAAGTTTGAACAAAATACCTCAAAGACATTTTTCTTCTCCAACAGTTCGGTCTTCTCGTTCTCCAGTCGCGTGATCTCCTGTCCCAGACGCCCCTCCTCCCTGTCTGCAATCTGTTTCATGTGATCCTCTGTCTCGATCTCGTTGTCTCGGGCGCGACACAGACCCTGGGGAATACAACAAAACGCAATTAATTAACATACAGCTATCTAACTAATGTTATACAGTAACTTCCATCTTAGGTGGGCTGCATGCCATTTTTAACCATTTGAATTCTATGTAACTCTTAACATGCATCAGAGATGTTTCTGAATTTACTGTATCACACAGAGAACTCCATATCATTCATATTTTCACTGTACAGAGGTACAGAGGTAGTACACTGCCACAATGTCATCTGAAAAAGTAGTATTTACAAGATAATTCTAGTTTTTAGCTAGTCCAGGAAAAGTAAATATTAAGACTTCTCAGGTTTTCAACAAACATGATGGGCTGTTTAAACTATTCGGAAGGGGGAAAATTCATTAATACAACTATGTGTGTGTGTGTGGGGGGGGAGTTCTTGTTTGGGAGATTCATTAACACACCTGTGTGTGGGAGAGCTCTTGCTGGACATTCTTGAAATGTGCCCTCATGGCATGGATCCGGTCCTCATGCTGTTCTGACTCCTGCTGGAAGCGAACCAGCTCACGCTGTTTCCTCGTAATCTGTCGGCAGAAAAGTGTAATGTTAGAGGACATACATGCCTCAGAATGAACAATAAACATACAGTATTGTCAGATTACATCAGAGCAAGTTACTCGAGAGTAGTACATAAAAGACACAGTGAGATGACTGGATCTAGCCTGGGTACAACCTGGGTAGTACTAGTTCGCTCCTGTGTTTGCCTCTGATAACCATCTGGGGAACTGTATATTCAAATCTTTTGGTGGTGTCTTTAATTCGCTCATGATGTGTCTGGGCCAATCAGTGCCCTTGTCAAAAATTTGGACGATTCCATATGTATATTGTTAGAGATGTCAAGGTTCCCAAACGGAATAGCAGAGACTTTATAATAATTTGGTGTATGATAAAATTGGGAACAAGAAGCGACTGCAAATATAGTGTATATTCCATATACCAAGGAATAATATATATAACCTCCTTGCATATACAATTTGCCATAGAACAGCCCAATAATTTAGCTTTATCTGAATATTTTTTTATTATTATTATTTTTATTATTATTATTAAAAGGTATTTCAAAGGTGTTAAAGGTGTTCATTAAAAAAAATTCTCGGCTAAATAAAAGTCAGCACAAGATCATGATTAATTGAAGACGGCCAAGTTTGTCATCATCTAAAGCAAATTATCATATAGCCAGGCGCCGCGGGCCAATCAGAAGGCCCCGGTTCCACGTTGGTTATGACGCCGTAACACGTAGATTCAGGCCAGGCAGGTGGGTATCGCTCCCCTGATTGGTCAGAATGAATCGACACTGGCACCGGTGTCGATTTGCATCGACACCGGCACCAGTGTGGATGCAACGCTCACTCGGTGGTTTATTCGGTGGTTATCGCACCTGACCAGGGATTATCTCACCATATACACCTCGGGCCGGGGCATTAACCCTTTATTCTAAATATGATTGATTTGTCAACTGAATGTTTTATTTTTCTCCATCTTTCATACAAAGCGCTAGAGAAAATTTAAGGTGATAGTAACGTTAGTATATGACGGTTACCCGTTTTGTGGCTTTGTGACCTTTTTTTAAATGTGTGGAGAAGATAAATTCATGGAATTTTAAGTAAAATTTGATTATACGAGTGAAATATGACTCATGCAAAATGGATGTCATGGATATCCTCATACTGGGTACCTACTGGCTGGCAAAATACACCAGATGATTATTATTATTATTATTATTATTATATCAAAGTGTTAGAAATATTCGAATCTTACCTCTTCTTCCAGTCGTTTGTTTTCGGCGTTGGCGACGGGCATACTGAAGCCCTCGTCCCAGCCGATATCCGACAACAGAGACCTGATAGAGCCCTCCGGCATCTTTGCTGGCCTTTCCTCTTTCTAGCCAAGGTCGCAAAAGTATGAAAATGATCTTCTAGCAGGAGAATATGCGGTGAAAGTTGGTAAAATCGTTGTCAGTCTTCACTTTTACGCCGCCATCTTGGTATTTACAACGTTTGCTGTGGATACCAAAAGGTCCCGGATGTTGGTTGCTACTAGTATTCAGCAAGAGCGCCTCTAGCGATATGAGTGTAAACTGCAGTCAAGTGGCGCTCCGCAAGTGCAAAGATATCAGTATATAAACTAGAGATAAATGAATATGCGTAGTCACACATACATACAGGGTCACTTTTAAGAGTTATTTATGGCAGGTGAGATTGTAGCTTGGTAATGTTAAAAGTCAGGTCACTCAGGTGTGAACATACTAGTATACAGCCCTTGTAGTTTAGAGGTCAAAGGGTGGGTGCGACTAGGAGGTGAGGCAGTTAGAAATGGTCTGTACCAACCTGAACACTTCATCCTCCAAGAAAATTGACTGTCCCCACCTATTAGAACAGTCCCTTTTGCAGGAAGAAATAGACTGTCCACGCCTGACTAGACCCTCCAGCAATAAGAAATGGACCTGCCCCACCTGAACAACCCCTCCTTTTGCAAGTTCTAAGTACTTGAGACACGTACACACGAGGTGCGATCGAGGGACGCTCGACCAAACAGAAAAAGTGCGCGTAATAAAGCTTGACGTCCGTTTATTTTACTGCCTGTATAAATCATGGAGATAATTGTCAAAATTTGCATAATCAACATGTTGCTACATTCCTCTCTGTCTGAATATTAGAAGTGTAACAGCTTTTTGTAATTTTGAATTTGAAATTGATATGCAAATTATTACCTCATAAATTTCACATCTCATGGTAATCTTAAGGTTTAGATTATGTAAATTAGTACTTGATTTGTATAATCAAGAAGGAAATCTGTAATCCCAGTCTTTTCCATAATTTACATAATCAAAGTGAAATAACCATAATACCTCAGGCCCCGTTGAAGTGTTAAATGAGCATTACATACATGTCAAACGTATGTCATTACATGTGCACGCTACTATGCATATACTATGTAAATGTGCAAGTAATTTGCATAATCTATGACAGAATGTAAACATGGAATTTTGCCAAAAATCATAAATGAAATATATTATGCTAATTACAGCCTTATTTGCATGTTCAAAGAAATAAGATGAAACTATAAATCTACAATGACTCTAAATATTTCATAGAGATATGAGGTCTCCGAGCACTTGTTGATTCTGTAAGCATGTATACTTTGTACCGTAGACGTGTATCAGTTTGTACGCACCAAAATACATGTGAGTACTTGAGCAATGTTTTGCTTTTTGAAAGTAGACATCCTATTTCTTAGTAACGTTACAGGCATTTGGGGCCGCTACTGAAAGTCAAACTCCAGCCCTGTTCCCGCCATCCGTTCCCGGTACTTCTGGTCAAACCTGGCGCTCTCCTCGGCCGAGAAGTGGTTCTTCCAATCTCCTACCATACCTTGGGTGATAGAAAGTGAAGCATAAAATACATTGTACATGTATTACATTGTAAATCTAACATATGTTTTGTCTGTTATGACTTCAAGTCTTCAAGCAGAAAAAATCAATAGTCAACCAACGTATGTTAATCGTATATTTGATGAAACGAGTTAACAATTCTTTACGAGTTGTCTTCGAGTGCAAAATGTCTTTCTTAGCGTTGTCGGTACAAAATAAATTAAGATATTCCACATAAGATACTATTACTGATTAAATACGACTATATTTTTATATCTTCGTTTTTATAGGAATTAAATATGATGCAACATTTTCGGGAAAATACGAAAAACAAAACCAGCAAAACTTACCATTCCTGACAATGTTCTTTC
Organism: Branchiostoma floridae; assembly: GCF_000003815.2. NCBI lineage: Eukaryota > Metazoa > Chordata > Leptocardii > Amphioxiformes > Branchiostomatidae > Branchiostoma > Branchiostoma floridae. The sequence continues at coordinate 12,080,274 of NC_049990.1, read as the reverse complement.
TAAATGTATCAGATTCCGCCAATGTCTTCCTCATTGACTCCAAGCTGCAGCTGTTCATAACACTAGACAGCTGTTCATCGGTCAGTTCTTTCTCTAGGCAGGCTGCTATAGTCTTCACTGACGAGCGAAAATCCTGAAAACAAGTATAATAAATGCATTGTCACTGTTATTGTCACAAAGGAAATGTAATCCTATAGATATTGATGCCATTCCATTTCGTTTTTTTCTCCGTAGATTCTTTCATGCCCATATTAGATTTTAATATACATTTATGAAGATTAGGCATCCGAGTTAACAATGTTGATGTTGAAAGACAATTATCTCTACAACTGAATGAAATTGAAAATTATCTTCCAACTCGAAATTTAAGTGACATCCATCACTCTTCTTCCGAAACGTCCCGAAGTAAATTTCCAAGTTGTAGTCAGTTGTCTTAACATATTAGAATATTTTACCTTCTTCATATCTTCGTACTTGACAAAAAGGAAGTGGGGATCATCTTTCATTTGCCACCAGCCCAGCACGTGATCAAAGTAGTCACCATAGAGGTCTGCAATGGAAGAGTTCACATTGCTCACTCTGATCTGTAAATCGTAATTTTATTCGGTCGTGATAGCATATGACCGGGCCTTATACACCTCGTGGTGAGTATAAGGTTGCTTGGGTGTCAGCAACGTCATTACCAAGCTACAACCTGAAAACTCCCACTCGTCAATCATCGTCTGGTTAAAATCCCCACAGGTTCTTACTATATATGGTATTCTTCATTGAATCTTTCCCCACAAACCTTGAGATCCGGTGTCTTCCTAACCACAATGGAAACTTTGAAATCTGGCCTATGGAATCTTTGAAATCTGGAATGACTTATTGTATGGGGGGGGGGATGTCTTTAATAAGTTGTAACGCTTGACCTCCTGGTCGTTGGGGGGGGGGGGGGGGCAAGGTAGACATGAAGATTGTAACTACAATACGGTGACCTGGGCCATGACTACAATTGTATTTCGTTTTAATTAGCCATGAAGCATGACTCAAGGCAATTTGTAATTAAAAAAATTATAACAAAACTCACTTTTTCCATCCAAGAAGTCCTTACAATACTGCTCCCAAGAGTCTGGGGTCTTTAGATGGTCACATTTTTGGCTGAAGTGGTAATATGACACACAGATATCTTTTGGGTTTCGCAGGACGACGATGGCTTTCACCTGCAGAGAATGGTATCATGATCACCGTCAGGGGACAGCATTTAGGGACCATGTGGCCCTCGATACTACTTTTTAACGTAATATCTTTAAATTTTCTTTAGCTTTTGTCACAGCAAATGGTTCTACTTTCACGTCTGCTTAATATCATTTGTAGTTGAGAAGATTAGATAACAGGAATACAAAATTAAGAACGAATGTTTGTGGTAAGAATGTCTTGACCTTGTTGGCTGGAGCTGCCAATCCTGGAGGTGCCATTTTGGGTTGGAGATGAGTATACATCAGCCGAGGAGATGGAGAGTCACGCAGCTGGACGTAGGCGGGTTCTTTCTGTCCTGGGAGCCATAACTCAGGTACGATAGGCGATAGGTTTTCCTTCTTTCCACCAAGAATCTTATGCACAACTTCGAACATCCAGGTGGTACCTTGAAAAAAATGAGTCATTTTCAATGAAGTTGAAACACAAGCTAACCACAGTTCTCAACTGACTGGGCCTTTCTAGAGTTAGCTTGGCCACTATTACAAACTTTTGTTACTTTCTAAGCTGTCATTGAAGATCCCTTTCCAGGAAGAATGTGTCGATTTGAAAAAAAAAAAAAAATTAAAAGAAAACTTTGGTCTACGGCCCCACTTGGAATATAGTGCTATCGTCTGGGACCCGTTCACCAACAAAGGGATACAGGCGGTACGTGGAGGCCGTCCAGGGCAGGGCCGACCAAGTGACCCATAATGACTTTCGGCAGACTAGCAGCGTGACACAAATGCTCAATGACTTGCAGTGGCGCCCTCTCCTCGAAAGGAGGAGGAACGTCCGCCTCACCTTTTTCTATAAACATAATAAATAACAGGATTAGCATAGATACAAGGAACTTATATTAGCATGAAAGCTCATCTGTGTTGATAGAATACATATTTGAAGTTTTTCAACTGTAGTACAACACAAATTATTCTCACCTCGAATTTT
>NC_049990.1:12062135-12078011 GCF_000003815.2 Branchiostoma floridae | reverse complement strand
ACACGAATCGGATTACTTTCATGGGGTAAAGGAGGCCATCTACATAAGAGCACATCAGCCGACACTCAACAGAGACGGGGGCCGATATCGTCTGCCAGGCATTTATGATTCGTTACTCGAATCACGTGTCTCTAAGTCACGTGATCAGAGTAACTGAATCGTCACTCCTGAAGAAGGTCGACGGAAGAGCGACTGAAAATTCGAGGTGAGAATAATTTGTGTTGTACTACAGTTGAAAAACTTCAATATACAAGGAACTTACTTAAACCTACCCAAGGACGTACTGGAGGAAGCCACCAACTCAACTACCAGCCAATCTTTGCCCGTACTGTCACATAAAAATTCTCGTCCTTCCCTAGAACCATTCCGGAGTGGAGTTCCCGGCCCTGCCCGCCCTAACCCGGGACCCCCCCCCCCCCCCACGTTCCCCTTGCGAGGTTATTTGGGGGTGTCTATGATAATGATTATGATGATGACCCCTACTTACATTACCACAATTACATAATGATCCAAGATTGGACAAGAACACATTTTTCATGCAACAGGACACCAAGCATACAAACAAATGCACACATACAAAACACTCCAAAACGTAACCTTTTTTGCCAAGGCACACCAACGAAAATATTTCGTATAAAATGACATTGGAAACCTGTGTGTCCAAGCCTGCTTCTCTTGCCGGTGCCCATGATACAACTTACCAAGGTGATATGTAAGAAGCAAACATAAACTTAATCCCACATCCAGGCCGCCACCTACCATCAGATGCGAGACAACTTATAAAAATTTGACCGGCCTTGGACCTAACGAAGATCAACGAAGACTACAGCTGCATAAGTGATAACAAACAAGACAACAGTGTTAGCATAAACTAGAGGTAATTACACGTAAATGTTACGTAAAATGACCTGAAACATATGATCTAAGTGATAACATTTTACGTTTACACATGTACTAAATGAATCTAATGGATAACCAATTTGCATCAGCACCTACCGCTTTTAGGATAGCTCACTATCACCACATCATCGTCACTTATTTTAAACGTCTTCATCGCTTCCAGGCATTCCTTTTTAACATTATTTGCTGGGAACAATATTCCCTGGTACTCCATGTAGGGAGGAGGCTCGGGCAGAGGGTGTTCTTGTGATAACGCCATGCTGAATACAGTAAAGAAAAAGAAAACAAACATTACAGTCATTAATCATCTACATCATTGTAGCCTGATGACAAGCTCTTTGGATGTTATAATTAACACATTGAAAATATCACCAGAGAAGAATGCCGTAAAAGGCAGCATACATGTATTTTATAAAGCCCTTATCAAATATTCAGGCCTTGCAGCAGGACCCCCCTCCCCTCCCGTCACCACCAGTCTCTGTTTATCCCAAAAGCTGTTGAACCTTCTCCCAACAACTAACGATCATCCTCACCTCAAACCGACTCAAAAGAGGGTGTATATCGTAGTCTTAAAGATAGTTAAGGATGCTTTACAAGAGAAAGTGCTAAAAACACGTGTATATTGTGTTTACTTACTCTCCAAGCAGAGGTTAGGCTCAACCTTTTTCAACTTTTTTTTAGTTGTTTTTATCGGGCTTTTTTTTATTTTATCTTTCTGTGTCAAAACCTAACCTTTCTGTTGGGCTGGCGTACTTCAAGAAAAATGACAAAATAGAAAGCCCGATAAAAACGACTAAAAAACGTTAAAAAACAGTCGGAGCCTAACCTCTGCTTGGAGAGTAGTGTTAACATATTAACTAACCTATAACTACATCGGCTTTGTTTGTGAGGACAATGTACTTGTCGGGTCATGACTAGAACCCGCCGGGGGAGTGTTTATCTAGTGTAACTTTGCACCCTTACCTATGTGCCTAGTGATTAATGACACGTCAAACTCCAGTGCTCAAAACATGTTTGTGTAAAAGCAAAGCCTACAGTACTAAGTTTTCTGCTTTCCTGTGTATATTCGGTGACATATGGTTTACTCAAAGATACATACACAAAGTAATAGAAATAAGCAATTGTTACAGTAGGTTTACAGAATCGGTCCGACGAGGGATACAGGATTACAATTAGTATTCCAGATCTAGACGAGTGCCCCAAAATTAGCAAGCCCTTTTCCATTGCGGTTTTAATTCTAGGTACTCTGTAGCGGGACCGCTCGAATTCAACGTAAAGCGGAATCGGTGCATTATGCGTCGACTGATATTGGCGTAATTAAGCTTCCAGAATTACGATTACGTAACCATCCTTCCCGAAATTAGCATAGAGCGTTGTCGCCCCCCCCCCCTCGGGGCCGTCCAGTCCTAGATACGATGCAGAGATACAATGTAGTGGGTCTATAGTGTTTACACTCGCGCAGCCTATGCAATCTATACCTATATATACAAATAGACTATAGGTTAGACAAGACCTAATAGGTACACATACCTGAAGTCCCACGAGCTTCAGCTGACTTATCACTCTGGCACAAAGTCCAAGCTCAACCTCGGTGAACAATATAACCTCCTTGCCCGATCTAACCAGGAAGTGACCGCCAGCTTGGGTCAACCACAGTGGGGTTCAACGCTGCGCAGAACGGATCCGGAAGTGCATAGAGTTCAACTAGGAACATGGCGGAGGTCGGACTTGGGACTTACACAAATGTACCTGGTTATGTAAGCCCTGATTGGGAACGAAAGTTGCCATTGTTCACCAACTGGGACGAACTTGAACTTAGTGACAGAGTGTTAAAGTCAGTTGATGCCTGTGGGACTTCAGTTATGTGTCTTTGTTTGGATCTTTGTTTTTATCAAAGCTAATCAGTATCTGTACAATATGTATCGAGTAAACTCCTACCTGGAGCCTTTTGGTCCATGTTCGAGTGTGTGTGTGTGTGTGTGTGTGTGTGTGTGTGACAGTGTGTACATGTGTGTGTGTGTGTGTCTGTGTGTGTGTGTGTCTGTGTGTGTGTGTGCGCGCGCGCGCGTGTGTGTGTGTGTGTGTGCAGTGCGTGCGTGCGTGTGTGTGTGTGTGTGCGTGCGTGCGTGCGTGCGTGCGTGTGTGTACTTCCGGTTGTCCATATCACGATCGATCGCGATTAACTTAAGAAGGTTCGACAGCGGGTGGACCGTCTTGATATTTTATGGGTACATATTGATGCGTGCGAATCGCCAGTCACATCACTCACAGCGTTCTGGAGAATGATTTTGTATGATTTATTTGTACTTTGTTTTCTCACTGTATTCAGAATGGCATTAGCTTCGCCGCAAACCGAGCCCCCTCCCTACGCGGAGCACGTATACGAGGGAATATTGTACACAAATTGGATGCCAAGGGAAAGCCTGGAAGCGATGAAGACGTTTGAGATACGTGACGATGATGTGGTGTTAGTGAGCTATCCTAAAAGCGGTAGGTGCTGCTATCACAACATTCGGCGGAGTTTCTCTTATGTATTTAAAAAAACATTGAATATAACATATACTGTGAGACTAGTTTTGTTGGGTTACTGTATATTCTTTTATTTTCGCGGGGATTTGATTTGGCAAGGAGATTTTCACGCAGTTTTAAATTCGGGTTCGAAAGAAGAACTTGCGGTGTGTTAATTTTTATGTGGCGAGGCACCACGACAATAAAACAACCGCGAATATTTCACGATTCTTAGCATGTTCTAATCTAAACATGAACATCACTGAGAGTTTGACAAATCTAAAGTAAAGAACTGTCGTATGTCCCGGTAACCACGAAGCGTTTAGCACTAAATACCAGAAACCTCATTGGCAACTGCATTTTCTCCTAGGGGTCAACTGGATGTTCGAAATCGTGCGTAGAATACTTGATGAAAACAAGGAAAACTCAGTATTAACGGGGCCTGAGTTTCACTACCATGGACAGCGGCCCTGTCACGTCCAGCTGCGTGAGCGCCCGTCCCCTCGATTGATGTACACCCATCTTCCGTTTCAACTGGCACCTCCAGGATTGACAACTCCAGTCAACAAGGTCTAGTCCTGTTCATTCTCCTACGCATGGGCTCTGTATTCGTTTCTGTATCTGTATAGCCGAAAAGCTGTCCTTCGACGGCACGGTAGCAGCTCGTTTATGCATTCAATAAATAACCTGTCACACATAATGCACCAAAAAGCACACATTCCATGGAAAAGTAAAGAAAATTATATTTGCTCACATTATTCCAAAAACAACATCAAATGTCATTTTTTGGAATGTTCCAGTCCAGACAATTTGCTACCTCAAGCAATTTTCATTCGTTTTGTATTAAGTTGACTTTTATATTTGTCTGGTTACTATAATGTGAAGGATGGCTCCAAAAACATTGTCATCTATGTCAAATCTTAATGGTAAAAGAACGACGGAAAACGTTTAAAATCGCCCAAATTTTGTTCATCTATTCAAATCCACTCAGTTGCTCATAAAAATCTGAAAAACAAATTAAGATATTCCAATCTCAGGAGGATATATATCTTTACCTTTGTGTCAAATTTCAATTCATTCGATTAAAAGATGAGCCTGTTATAATTATAAAAAAACTTTATTTTTTGACCCACCCTTGTAAATGATGACTAAGCAATAATGATATTCCATGTTTAACAATCATTTGCTCACGAGTAAAGGGACAACCCATCGAATCGTATTTGTTGGTAACGTTATATTGACTGAATAACACAAACGTCATTTAACCTCAAAATGAAGAGTAAAGTACAAGACAGAATTATTTTGGTCTCAACTATATCGTCCTTTCTAGGTGAAAGTAATTGTCGTACTGCGAAACCCCAAGGACGTTTGTGTGTCGTGGTATTACTTCGCAAAGAAAAATCAGGAGCTTAAGGCCGAAGGAACTTGGGAACAGTACACTGAGAAATTCTTGGATGGAAAAGGTACGTTCCTGTCACGTTTCTGTCATTTGTGCCTCCATGACAAAATAGAGGTATAGTTTCTGGTGTGCCTGTCTATGTTTTTGTCTGTCTGTTTGTGTTTCCAGATATTTGTGGTCAGCATAACTCCAGAACCTCCATATGTATTACGATGATGTTTGGTAAGGGTGGGGTTGGGAAGACGAAGGTCAATGTCGATTTTGGGCAATCTGGTATGTGACCTTGGTACTGAATAACAACGTCCATTTTTTTCATCTTTTGACCTGGACATGCTGTGGTCTTCACTTTTTGGAGGGAGATAACTTGTGATGTAAGTAAGAAGTGATGTATGTTAAGTCCCCCAGCAGCTTGCTCTGGAACTGCAGGGGCATGTTTTGGTATCCCGAGGAGCATAACGGAACATAGGAAAGATGGATTTCCATGATATTTAGTTTTCAGGTATCTTTGGCAGAGATGTGCATGTAACTTGTAGTATGTGTAGTTTGTGGCAGATAAGCAGATACCAATTATGCAAATAAGCCTGTAATTTGCATGATTAATGCGAAAGTGTCTTAAATCTCCTAAGTACATGTAGTAAATGATTAGATTGTCAGCACTGTGACCTGTGTAAGTTAGTTAAAGGTGTACATGAATTATGCAGATGTGAAAGTCATTTGCATAAACAGAATATTTCATGTAGGCATGGGGTCTCTGGGGTATGCTGTATGTTAAATATGTTGATGCTCTTTCATTTTAGTCATCTGTGGTGGCCATTTGGACAACGTGATGGGCTGGTGGCAAATGAAAGATGACCCTCACTTCCTCTTTGTCAAGTACGAAGACATGAACAAGGTGAAGGACGTGTATAATATAATAACATAACATATTTATAATAAAACTGAATAAACAAACTAAGACATATGTAGAATAGTACCAATGTCTATAGGATTACATTTTCTCAGTAGCAGTGCAGTTATACTTGTTTTCAGGATTTTCGCTCGTCAGTGAAGACTATAGCAGCCTTCCTGGAGAAAGAACTGACTGATGAACATCTGGCCCTTATCCTGAACAGCTGCAGATTGGAGTCAATGAGGAAGACATTAGAAGAGTCTGGTACATGGAGAAAGGACATAGTAAGGAAAGGTAAAAGATCATCCTTTAAGAAAAGTCTGTTTTCTCCGAAATATCAATGAATATTGTACTGCTTTTAAAGTCCGTCCTTCCGGAAGCGAAGGCATGAACTCACAATGACACTGCTCTTTTGACTTTTTAATAGAAACTTAAAATTTTACTTGCACTTGATAGTAGTAACGTAATTAATTTTGATATGTAGTAACTTATGAAACGATTTGCGATATCATTTTATTAAATCTACTATTAACTCGACGTGTTAGTAGTGTCTGCTTATAGTAGAAGTCATATCGATAAGACATACTATAACAAGTACTTTCTGCCATTTAAGGTATCGTCGGAGATTGGAAGAACCACTTCTCGGCCGAGGAGAGCGCCAGGTTTGACCAGAAGTACCGAGAACGGATGGCGGGAACAGGGCTGGAGTTTGACTTTGAGTAGCAGAATGTTCAAACAGCGTTAGCTTGTGACGTTAGACCATGTTAATTTCATTATATAGATGGCATGTACAAGTGCATCAATTTCCAGGTTCATGATTTTTAGTAGGTGATACATTGATAGGAATTAGGACAGGGAGAAAGTGGTGTAAGTTTGGGCCACCTAGCAACTCGTTTGGAACTGCAGTGAGCATTTGAGATTCGGGCAAACGGTCTCTTCTTAACATCTGCTTCATGTCCTATTCTCCGCGGAATGTGTAAGCTGTATCTGTATCTATAACGTTATATATATATCCGGTATAACCGGTACGTACCGCCCTTCCGCGTAACACACCAGCTTCGAAGCTAGCCTTGTTTGGCTACTTATAATCAGGCTCACCCAGCCTTGACCCCTGCCCGTGGGTGTCAATCACCCTATTCGGATCATTCCATTTTGAAGGAAAATGGGTGAGGATAGGTCGATAGGCTAGGCTGTCCTGTGTGTTGTGAATGAACTTCTGCGGTTTTATGAGTAGTTCTTGTAAGTTTTTAAGTCAATGTAGGTTATTAAACGAAGAACGGAGGCTTCCACTTGTTCGGATTCCATTGTTTTGTTTGATAAAGTGAAAAAAACAACTTTAAAACGTTTAGTCCCCCATCATCATTAGTAGGTACTCGCTAACATTCATTTGTCGATAAACAGTTCCGCTCAAAAAAGCACAATGGATGCACAACTGTATTGTATGTGATAAAATATTGATATGATGTTACCAATAACAACATGATAGAAATAAAACGTTCAACACATTCATGTCTACCAAAAGCATTCGTCATATTAATCATTGTTTGTTTTACGAGTGCATGTGGTCACTGAACTCTTGTTAAATGTAGAGTTAATATTGTTTACCGAAGTTTGTGACAGCTTGTGACCTTGTGACAGAGTGATAAGTCAGTTGGTGCCCCCGGGACGTCAGGTATGCGTACTTGTAAGCTAGTCTCTCTGTAGGTACAGATTGCATAGGCTGTAAGGTAACACTAAGACACATTATATCTGTATCGTATTCTAGATCTGGACTGATACCCATAGTCTACACACTATATCTGTAAACTTACTGTAATCTGTTGAAATACTCCGTGTATACATCTTTGAGTAAAGCATAAGTCACACGGCTCACAGACAGTAGGCGCAATGGTTTGGCTTCTGACTTAGGTTAAGCTAATAATATAATGTAGAAGCTACATGACCAAACCTCAAATGTCACACAGGAAAGAAGAAAATACTGTAGATGGCTTTGCTTTAACATTTACATGCTTTGATCACTGCAGTTTGACGCGTCATTAATAACTAGGCACATAGGTACTAAAGGTCCAAGGCCACACTAGGCAAACAGGTTCTTGTCATGACCCGTATGAATTTTGTCCTCACCTGGCAAGTAGGTGAGATGATAAGTAAACACACTATATAGAAATAGCACATTCTCTTGTAAAGCATCAAGAAGCCTATAACGTCTTTAAAATTACGACATAGACGCCTTTTTCAATGTGCAATTCCATTAGTGAGAAAATTGGCAATGGATTGAGAAGTCGGGAGGGAGTCGGCTTGAGGCAAGGATGGTTGGAAGTACTGGTTCAAAAGCATTTGGGATAAACAAAGACGTGGTCAAATTGGTCAGACTGCTGATGACAGGGAGGGAGCAAGGTCCTGCCTGAATACGTGATAAGGGCTTTATAAAATATGCTGTCTTCTACAGCGTTCTCAACTGGTTATATTTTTAATTTGTTTTTTATAACCTTCAGGCTGCAATGATGTGGACAATGAGAGTAATGTTTGTCTTTTTTTGGTGTTACTGTATTCAGCATGGCGTTATCGCAACAACACCCTCTTCCCGAGCCACCTCCCTACATGGAGTACCAGGGAATATTGTTCCCAGCAAATAATGTTAAAAGGGAAAGCCTGGAAGCGATGAAGACGTTTGAAATACGTGACGATGATGTGGTGATAGTGAGCTATCCTAAAAGTGGTAGGTGCTGCCCTAAACTGGTTGTCCATTAGATCCATTGCGTACATAACGTTATATAAACTTAAAACTTATCACCGGACTTAGATTATATATTCAAAGTTATTTTACGTAACAATTACATGTCATTAGCCTATTTTTACTTATCCAGGCTACTTACGTGCACATGTAAGGTAACTGTGATATAACAAGAAAGACAACCTTAGTTAAAAGTTTGCATGTCAGTGCAGCATATTTCACTCTTTTTATTTCCATACCCATACAAAATGAACTGTTCTGCATCAACATTTTGTATCCCCACAAATTTCACTATCTTTCCCTCCCCATCCAAAAATGAACTGTTCTATATCAACATTTTGCAACTCACTTCAAAATGGAATTTTCAAAAACATTTCCTCCTCCATGCAACAATGGGCTCTTTGTAGATACCATTATGCTGATAATTAGACTCTTCAAAGGTACGTCTGCCGCATTGGTAGTGCAGAACCTTCCCACACACCTTCAATACTCCATACCAAATGTCAAGTCAAAAATTGAGGATAATCTTGTATAGTGCATGCTAGACGAATTAGTGAACTTCAATGTTGTTACTTTTGTAGTTTGGGGAAAACATTTGAGTTTGATCAGCTTTAGAAGTGACATGTGGCAGTAAGACGAATGTTTTTCACACATTCGACGCATTTTCTTGGAAAGGTGTCTTCAATGTCTGATTAGAACTTGTCAACAAAAGTGTGGTAGTGGCCAAGCCAACTCTAGAAAGATTCAGTTGAGCACTGTGTTGAGCCTGTGTTTTAATTTCATTCCAACTCTTGTTTTTTACCCAAGGTATGAACTGGATGTTCGAAGTTGTGCATAAGATTCTTGGTGGAAAGAAGGAAAACGCATCACCATTTGGACCTGAAATTTGGCTTCCAGGTCAAGAGCCACGCCACATCCAGCTGCGTGAGACTCCATCCCCTCGACTCATGTATACTCATCTCCAACACCAACTGGCACCTCCAGGGTTGGCAGCTCCAGTCAACAAGGTCTAGTCCAGTCTAGATATTGTGTTAACCCTATCTAGACCGGGCTTTTTTGGTATACCTGGGACCGAGGAGCCCCCCCCCCCTTCGTAATTTCAAAACGGCTTGGGTTACGATCACCAAATTTGGAGGGGATGATGTAATAGTAAATTTTTATATTTTCGGTAATTTTTGTATCGTTATGACGTAATATGACGTAATTATGACGTCATAATATCTTTTTTGGGCTAAAATCGTCTAAATATGAAATTTCAGCAATACTTATAGGTATTAAACAAAACGATGACTATAAAGGTTACATTATTGGTGTCTAAGTCTGCCAAGTCTTTTGTTACCAATAACGACGACACTGACGCCTATATGACGTCAGAAAATGACGTCATTTGTCCGCCATCTTGGATCGACAAGCTTGAAATTTCTAAAATACGATTTTTTCCACATATAACCCCAAAACCCAATAAAACTGGACTAAAAAGGTTCAAGTAATTGTGTTTTGTAAGAAAATAAAAGATTTTGACGGTATTTCAGTAAAAATAACATGTATTTATCATTGAAAATGTCATTGTCCGCCATCTTGGATTTTGACCCATGACGTCATCAAATTAGCATAAATTGTGAATATTTAATTAGAAATGTAACTTAGAATTACACAGGATGTTAATGATATAGATAAAAAAGTTTGGTCTAGCAATAAAACCTTGAAATCCCATAATTCAAACTGAAATTAGTAAATTTGGTAAAATATGCCTGTCAGAAACCCGTTGCCATGGCAACAGGAAAAATTACAAACTAAATTTTTTTCGCAGAATTGTTGGCAACAATATTTTAGGAAAAGTCACCAAGTTTCGTAGTCCTAGCATACGTCGTTCGGCAGTTATACGACGTCAAAGTTGGCGCAGGCAATTTTAGCCCCCCCCCCCCCCGGTCTAGATAGGGTTAAACCAAGCAATCATTCGATATTGTGTATTCCACATAAAATTGTGACACAGATATGTCTGTAGCAGTTCCCTAATTGTACATATGGTTCGTTGACACTTTCACTGTAAAGTACACATAAATATATTCGTTTCTAACGATATCATCTTTTCAAGGTGAAAGTCATTGTCATCCTGCGAAACATCAAGGATGTCTGTGTGTCTTTCTACTACCACCTACAAAAAGCTCCTTATTGGAAGACTCCAGAATCTTGGGAGCAGCATATTAACTACTGCATGGATGGAAAAAGTGAGTTTTTGATCGGTGAAATGTACGAATTGAGTTATTGTACCTTGTGCAAAAATGTTCCTAGTACCCTTTTCAGTACCTTCCAATTAAGAAAACTTACTGAAATGTAAAGAATGTAGAATGCTTGTTGTCTAAAGTCATACTCCTTTCTCTACCGCCGTATGAACATGTGACAAAAGAGGCCTGGTTGATGAGTTAAGTATGAGTTAAGTATCAGACTTTGCTACGTACAGGTAACGTGTAAGGTATAGGTAACTATGTAACAGTATGTCAATGCTCTTTTATTACAGTGATCTATGGTGACTGGTTTGATCACGTGCTGGGCTGGTGGCAAATGAAGGATAACCCCCACTTTCTCTTTGTCAAGTACGAGGATATGAAAAAGGTAAATGTGTATGATGTTCTAATATATCTATGGGATAATCAAATGAAAAAAAAAATACATGGAATGGTATCAATATCTTCAGTACTATCTTTCGTCAGTACCATTACCAGTACATTCTGTAACATCTATTATCATAATACCGGCACGTTTACGACGATTTCTCTAGCCATGCTGATTTGACAAATTGTCAACGCATCATTTTCTCCAGTTACATGTTGCTGTTATAGCTTACCCTTGCCACTTCTTCTGTGTAACTTTTCTGCCACTCTTGTCCTGCTAAAAGCGTAATATTGTAATTGTAACACACCGCGGAATTACACGGCGAACGGGCGCGTTGTTGCCATGTTGGGAGGGGGTTAAAAAATACGGGAAGGAAGAAACACGGCACAATTACTGCCGCTATGTACCTTTATACATCCTCTGAGGTTCCTTCCTTTTCTGTTAGTAAATGCATAAAACAGAAACCTGCATGAGCATACAAAATGTCATGAGAAAACGGACGTATACTGTCAAGAATTTTCATTTAAACTTTTGTCCGTCACAACCGCTATGACGTAACACTTTACTACTAGTGTAGATATAAAAATGGCGGGAAAATGGCTGCGTAAGTTCAATCACGGCACGAAAAACGGAATTTAAGCATGCTTAAATGATGCTTAACGTTGACGTATTTTCCTTCTTTACGGATCTATACATCTCTTATACGAGTACGTAAAGATTGGCGTTACGTAGTCTTTACGTAGGTGCTGATAGGTCCGTATTTTCCGGTTTTTTAAGTTGCCTTTCGGCAGCTTAAAGTTGTTGTAAATAATTACTAAAACTCATTTAAATTGCATTTAAATATCACGTTTATAAAACTTTAAGCATCGTTACGGCTTATTTACGTGTGCGTAAAGATGATCATTAGGTGGCTTATAGGTGCGGATAGGTCCGTATTTTCCGGTTTTTTAAGTTGCCTTTCAGCAGCTTAAAGATGTTGTAAATGTTTATCAAAACTCATTTAAATTGCAATTAAATATTAAGTTTCATAAAACTTTAAACATCGTTACGGCTCATTTACGTGTGCGTAAAGATGATCATTAGGTGCTTATAGATCCGTATTTTCCGGTTTTTTAAGTTGCCTTTCAGTAGCTTAAATATTTCGTAAATGATTATTAAAACGCCCTTAATACATGTTTAAAGTTCACGTTTATTTCTTCTGAAGCCTTTATACTTGTCATATACGTGTGCATTAAGATGTCTATAATTTGTGTATTGGTGCCCTTTTAGCAGCTTAAAGTTGTCATAAACGCTTAATAAAACACCCTTAAGGCATGTTTAAAGTTCACGTTTATTTCCTCGTAAGTCTTTTTACGTCTCATATACGTGTGCATTAAGATGTTTATAAGATGTGTATTGTTGCCTTTTAGCAGCTTAAAGTTGTCATAAACACTTCTAAAAACACCCTTAATACATGTTTAAAGTTCCCTTTTATCTTCTCTGAAGCCTCTTTACGTCTCATATACATGCGCATTAAGAGGATTTTAATGTGTCTATATTTGTCCTTTTAGCAGCTAAAAGTTGTCATAAATACGTACTAAAACACCCTTAAGACATGTTTAAAGTTCCCTTTCTACGTCTCATATACGTGTGCATTAAGGTGATTATAAGGTGTGGATAAGTGTCATTTTAGCGGGATAAAGTTAATCATAAGCACGTTTTAAAGCAAGAAAATACAATGGATGAAACTTTGAAATTTTATTGAATTACGAGAAAACATTACATGGAAAAGTAAAAAAAAAACCTACAGCCTACTAGGTATTTGTGGCCTATCATTCTGATGTAGTCGGCAGTTGAAGCAATCACAACGGCTGTGCAATTCCGTGCAGCATCTAAGTCCACAGTCCCATTTCCAGTGTCGGGCGAAGCGTCACGGCGTAAGTTAAAAAGAGCACACAGTTCCATCTGGCCGCCACAGGAATAAGAATCCGGTAAGATCTAGAGTAGTGGCCGATATGACTCGTGTTGTTGGATGGTCTTGGACTCTTGGATTATTTGGACGCGAAACATGTTCAGCTTGCAGTCTCGGCTTCTATTAATCCGGATGGTACAATGGTCGTGATTTCTCAATTTGTGTCGATTTCCAACAACATCAACTTGTACAGAATGATAGCCACCTCCTCTCTTTGCGTCAAATTCCGTCACCGGGGGTCCTAGGCGGAAACAGCAGTGTCACGGCCACAACTTGCGGGTTAGAACAGGTCCAAACTTTCTTCAATACTACTTTTCAAATGAGCGCCTGGAAAATAACCGCTCCTTATGGTAAATTTGAACCCCCCACTCTTTTCTGCCATTGGATACATCCTATCACATGACACAGCCGCTGTGTATGTATAGTATGCCGGCCACAGACGGAGGCGCGCCCCATGCGGTATGCGCGTACGAATTAACGCTGAATAAATTTACATCTAGCCTGCCCACGCATATCACAATAACCAAAACAAACACAAGCAACACGGGAAGACACTGCCTGTGTGTCCAGACTGTTCTTTCTTGACGCTTGCTTGTAGATAAAGAAATCATTCGTACATTTACTTGTAGTAGAAATGCTCGCCGTTTGATAGTAAGAAAAATATCATGATTAAACACCACTCACTACACAAAAGTATAAGCTAAACCAAGGAGCTTTTAGCGGGGAGGTCTTCCCGTGTTCGCTTAAACTGCGCGGATTCAAAGATTAAACATGTCGTATGTTCAACAGAAATACGCAACATTTCATGTACGTTTTGGCAACATATAAGCTAAAGGGGGGAGGTCTCCCCGTGTTCGCTGAAACTGCGCGGATTCAAAGATTAAACATGTCGTATGTTCAACAGAAATACGCAACATTTCATGTACGTTTTGGCAACATATAAGTTAAACGGGGGAGGTCTCCCCTAGTTCGTTTAAACTGCGCGGATTCAAAGATTAAACATGTCGTATGTTCAACAGAAATACGCAACATTTCATGTACAGTTTTGGCAACATATAAGCTAAACGGGAGAGGTCTCCCATAGTTCGCGCTGATCGCTTAAACTACGCGGATTCAAAGATGTCGTATGTTCAACAGAAATACGCAACATTTCATATACGTCTTGACAACATATAAGTTAAACGGGGGAGGTCTCCCCTAGTTCGCTTAAACTGCGCGGATTCAAAGATTAAACATGTCGTATGTTCAACAGAAATACGCAACATTTCATGTACGTTTTGGCAACATATAAGCTAAACGGGGGAGGTCTCCCCTAGTTCGCTTAAACTGCGCGGATTCAAAGATTAAACATGTCGTATGTCAACAGAAATACGCAAAATTTTATATACGTTTTGGCAACATATAAGCTAAACGGAGGAGGTCTCCCCGTGTTCGCTTAAACTGTGCGGATTCAAAGATTAAAAAATGTCGTATGTTTAACAGAAATACCCAACATTTCATATACGTCTTGACAACATATAAGTTAAACGGGGGAGGTCTCCCCTAGTTCGATTAAACTGCGCGGATTTAAAGATTAAACATGTCGTATGTTCAACAGAAATACGCAACATTTCATGTACGTTTTGGCAACATATAAGCTAAACGGGGGAGGTCTCCCCTAGTTCGCTTAAACTGCGCGGATTCAAAGATTAAACATGTCGTATGTTCAACAGAAATACGCAACATTTCATATACGTTTTGACAACATATAAGCTAAAGGGGGGAGGTCTCCCCTAGTTCGCTTAAACTGCGCGGATTCAAAGATTAAACATGTCGTATGTTCAACAGAAATACGCAAAATTTTATATACGTTTTGGCAACATATAAGCTAAACGGGGGAGGTCTCCCCGTGTTCGCTTAAAAGTGCGCGGATTCAAAGATTAAAAATGTCGTATGTTCAACAGAAATACCCAACATTTCATATACGTCTTGACAACATATAAGTTAAACGGGGGAGGTCTCCCCTAGTTCGTTTAAACTGCGCGGATTCAAAGATTAAACATGTCGTATGTTCAACAGAAATACGCAACATTTCATGTACGTTTTGGCAATATATAAGCTAAATGGGGGAGGTCTCCCCTAGTTCGCTTAAACTGCGCGGATTCAAAGATTAAACATGTCGTATGTTCAACAGAAATACGCAACGTTTCATAAACGTTTTGGCAACATATAAGTTAAAGGGGGGAGGTCTCCCCTAGTTCGCTTAAACTGCGCGGATTCGAAGATTAAACATGTCGTATGTTCAACAGAAATACCCAACATTTCATAAACGTTTTGGCAACATATAAGTTAAAGGGGGGAGGTCTCCCCTAGTTCGCTTAAACTGCGCGGATTCAAAGATTAAACATGTCGTATGTTTAACAGAAATACGCAACATTTCATGTACAGTTTTGGCAACATATAAGCTAAACGGGGGAGGTCTCCCTTGTTTGCTTAAACTGAACGGATTCAAAGATTAAACATGTCGTATGTTTAACAGAAATACGCAACATTTCATATACCTCTTGGCAACATATAAGCTAAACCGGGGAAGCCCCCCCTTCTTTGCGTAAACGGCGGTTTGAAATAGATTACAGATGCCGTATATTCAACAGAAAAACGCAGCATTTCATGTAACGTAAGGGAGCGCATATAAGCTAAACGTAAGAGGTATTCCCTGTTCGAATCAAAAATTGCGCACAGAAAGATCGAATACGTCATATGCTTTCGGAACAAACAACATAGAAGAATATTGTATTTGACTTTTCTGAGGTATTAACATAACATTTTGTCCCGGAAAACGCAATTGTCAGTTTTGACAGTAAATCTTGCCACTGCTTTAGAACAGATGACGCAATGCTTTA
>NC_049990.1:12059753-12062035 GCF_000003815.2 Branchiostoma floridae | reverse complement strand
GTAATTTTGGTATTTGATCTGTAAAAACGGTATTTCTCAGTTTTATATTTAAAAACTTGAAATATTACCACAGTGGTAAAACAGTAAAACGGATGATTTTTTTATAACTTTTGAGACATTTAAGTTGTCTTTTCGGCATACTAAAATACATGTAAAATTCACGTAAAGAAACACGACAGATTAAGTTACATTTACAAACGCTGAAATCTTACGTAAAGGCCAGATGTATGTTTCCGATGCCTTTAGTAGATCTTAAAATCTTCTGAAATATTTCTCCGCCTTTAAGGTTTTTATACGTATCTCTGAAACTTTGCTTAAATAGTTGTTTTCGTGCTGTGAATTTTGCCCATTCAGTCGTAGATCCGGGCTTTTGTGCAACGGTTCTTCACACTTTTACATGAGTTGTAGGTCACCAACAGAAATTCAAGATTGCTGTTGAATCATGTTCGTCTTGTGCCTTGAGCATGTATAATTATGATCTACAAATCTGGCAATGAATGTGACAGTGTGTTCGTCCCTCAACGAGTTGCCTGTCCCGAAAAAGATACTGAAAACTTTTGGCCTTGTTGTCTTCGAATGCATTGTTATCGATGCTTTGTAAATGATGTATTGGACACCTAGATGTCTGAAGTGTGCATACCTCAGAAATAACTATTGTTGCATGTGTAGATCTCTTTAAATTCCATTGTTTTTATCTGCCGGTATAAGACTTACTGCCGGTATTATGCCAATGCATGTTACTTGTTTTCAGGATTTTCGCTCGTCAGTGAAGACTATAGCAGCCTTCTTAGAGAAAGAACTGACCGATGAACATCTGGCCAGTGTTATGAACAGCTGCAGCTTGGAGTCAATGAGGAAGACTTTGGCAGAGACTGGTACATGGAGAAAGAACATTGTCAGGAATGGTAAATGAACAATATTGTTTTAAAGTTAGCGAATGTTGCATTGAATTCAACTTTTGTCAAAATGTATTAAAATATAACGTTGCTTGTAGTCGTATTTTATTTTATAAAAGTAATGCTATGATAGACAATTCGCAACGAAGGACAGTTCGAAAAGAACAATCATTTAATCAGATATACGATTAACTTAATATGTTAGTTGACTAGGTATTTAAGTTTATAAGTCCACAGCAAGTAAATTTCATGGATGACAAAACAAAACCTTTTTCCCCTCCAGAGATGGTCAGCATAATGAGAAGGCCCCAAAATGGAAATGTCGTGTGATTGTATTGTAAAACTGGCACGAGGGAGGTACATGTATACAGCCGTTACCGTACGTAGTTGTAGGATTGAAACTTTACTTGACTAACTGACTTATGTCGGGTGTCGCTCCGCCCCTACCACCCGAACCACTTGTAAAACTTGTAAAAAATTGTAAAAAAAGTGACACCAATGTAGTACCACACTAGTGTCACTTTATCCACCTGTGCACCTCTTTTGAAAAGACTTGTGGCTGCTGCGACACTTAGTTTTGTTGCTTTCATCCTTGTTACAACGTTTAAGGTGCCTATTTTGATAATTCAGGCATCTATTTTTCACCCATCTTGTTTTTTTTATCCATCTTTTTTTCACCCTATCAAGGATTCAAATGTATCTACTATGGTGTAAAGACAATACACAATAGGCTTTCGTAATATTCTTACTTGACTTTTATTCACCTGCCGTGACCTTAAGACAATACACAATAGACTTTCGTAATATTCTTATTTGGATTTCTTTCACCGGTGCACCCAAGGTATCGTTGGAGATTGGAAGAACCACTTCTCGGCCGAGGAGAGCGCCA
The DNA here is from genome assembly GCF_000003815.2 of Branchiostoma floridae. NCBI lineage: Eukaryota > Metazoa > Chordata > Leptocardii > Amphioxiformes > Branchiostomatidae > Branchiostoma > Branchiostoma floridae. The sequence goes on along the minus strand of NC_049990.1, from coordinate 12,060,250 downwards.
GGTTTGACCAGAAGTACCGTGAACGGATGGCGGAAACAGGGCTGGAGTTTGACTTTGAGTAGCGACCCAAAAAAGCCTGTAACTTTACTTAAGTAGCCTGTCAGTTTACTTAAATGAAATCTACTTTTAAAAAGCAAAACATTGCTCAAGCACTCACATGTATTTTAGTGCATTTCATGGTAGTGCAAAATGACCAGACGTACGGTGAACGGATGAAAGAAACAAGGCTGTAGTTTGAGTTTGAGTAGCGGCCCAAATAGCTTGTAATGTTCTGTAGAAATAGGATAACTAGTATTAATATATACCATCCATTATCATAGTCATGGCACAGTGACGCAAAATTGCAAACTCTGGGAACGGAAAATATATCGTTTATTTGCTCCATATTCCAATTGTCTGAAAGATTATGAAGTCGGGTCTCATGTGGTCGAACAAAATGTAGAAACCTGGGCGCAAACAATCACTGCTTGTGGTCCTGTCAATCACCATGATTGGTG